>NC_051159.1:37502875-37616882 GCF_013339745.2 Dermacentor silvarum | reverse complement strand
GCCGGTCAGTTCACGTAACTTTGATGACAGAATTACAGAGAGGGAAGGGAAACTGTACAACATGAATGCTGTTAAAAAGGGACTTTTTATTTTCATAGAAGGATTCAAAATAACAATAAAACTGGATGTGTGCTTATATCTTGCGCAAGTCCTATCAGAGGGAAGGCGGAAGTAGTAATACAAAGGCATAAAATCACGATAAACAGTATTTGCATTAAAAAAGGTGGATAAGCACAGACTAATTTCGTTCCCTTGTCATCAAGAAAGGGTGCTTTTTCATGCATTGATAAGAGGGCTGGCTCACATGTCTCGTTTGTGTGGTATGCCTCACTGATTTCTCTTGGCACTCTTTCCCCGTTTGTGAAAACAGATGAACAATCTTAATCTGGCCTGAAGCCCTATCATGACAATGCACGGCCATGTCGAGCGAGCATACTGGCCTTTCGAGTGAAATGTGATGATTAACATGTTCTCCTGGATGCATGTTGAGCCACCAGCCGGCCAGTCTGCCCCATGTACATTTGACCAAATATACAGATGATCAAAGGAATAGACCACACTAGCCTTGACGGACACAAGACAAATTTGGTGGTATCTCTAACTACGCAAGCCTCCCTTGCCTGGGTGCCTTTCTCACTTCGCCTGTGGGCTGCTATGCACAACAGTCCACAAGTGCAAGGGGAGCAGGCAAGCGAGGTTTGCTTGGTTAAGGATACCACCAAATTTGTCTAAAGTACGTGGCGGTGTGCTGTATTCCTTTCACAGGTGGTCAAATGTATACAGGACAGACTGGCTGTTATCTAAATACGTGCCAAATAAATCACATTTCACTCGAAGGGCTAGTATGCTCGCTCAACATAGCCGTGCATTGTCATGATAGGGCTTCAGGTCGGATTAAGATTGTTCATCTGTTTTCACAAACGGGGAAAGAGTGCCAAGAGAAATCAGTGAGCCATGCCACATAAATGATATGTGTAAGCCAGCCCCGTTATCAATGCATGAAAAAGCACCCTTTCTTGATGACAAGGGAACAAAGTTAGTCTGTGCTTATCCGCCTTTTTTAATGCAAATACTGTTTATCGTGATTTTATGGGTTTGTATTACAACCTCTGCCTTCCCTCTGATAGGACTTGCGCAAGATATAAGCACACATCCAGTTTTATTGTTATTTTGAATCCTTCCATGAAACTAAAAAGTCCCCTTTTAACAGCATTCATGTTGTACTGTTTCCCTTCCCTCTCTGTAAATTTTGTCATCAAAAGTTACGTGAACTGACCGGCAAACTCATAAGGATACTATGAAGTGCACCTAGACAACACAGCTGGTTCGCAGAAAATACACAAATATGGTGATAGGTATCTGTTGGCATACTGTAGCAATAGTAGGTGCAAGCTAGCTTACACATTGTTGCAATACTTCAGTTGTCACATGGCTACAATGCTTAAGACACCACAGCAGTAAGTGTAAGTGCACAACAAAAACAGGCAGGCACATCAATCATAAATTTGAATTCAGCAGTCAGAACGTACGCTCTTTCATGTAGCTAAAATACTAGCTAATATGTAGAAAGTATATGCGCAAGTATACTTAGCAAGTATACTTAGCATAGATACTTGCCTACCCAACTTAACACTATAAGAGCTGCAGTGCATATGGTGCTTGTTCTAGACACCGGTATTTTTGTCAAAAATACTTTTACAATTACATATAGCACTTTGTATTCATCCACCCACTAATAGAAGTCTTACCGATAGCATTATAATTTGGACTTGCTGGCTAACATTTTCTACCTGAACAGCGCCAAGTAGAATGAATAATTTTAAAGAACTGCCCACTGTGCTGATGAAACACAGGATGAAACAGAACACATGGAAAGGAACCCAAATTATTAGAAATAATTCTTGAGAGCTGTATAAATAAGCCTTGGTTGGTTGATTATCACTATTAAAATTCCACTAGTGTCAATCAGAATGTTCTGTGTGGTCATGTTGAAATCAAATGCATTTGATGAGCAACATTGCAATAACCAGCAAATGTCATAACAGCAAGCAGACATTTAAGCACTATGTGCGAAGTAGTGTGCTTCTTTAAGGAGACAGTATCAATACACTGAACTATCCACCAGCTAACTCTGTGGTCTACGCTGCATTGACGTAAAGTGAAAAACAATGTAACTGGACAGACTCGCCACTGCTACAATGCCTACTTGCATGCATCGGAATAGCTTGCCATGAATATAAAATAAAATAGCAAGCTTACTAGAAAATACCTCACTGGTGTAGTAGCTACGCACAGTGAATACTGGCCTTCATGTATTACTTCAAGAAGTTCCAAGCTCGTCGAATGTAGATTTGCCAGTGGCATTTATTCTGGGAACATGACAAATAATTGTAAATGTTAAATGATGCTAAGCACGCCGTGTGCTTAGACCTGTGACAAATTTGGCCCACTACACTTTGAATTATTACATACGCAGATACTGCACGAGCGTGCAGCATCAACAGATGAAAATCGGAAATAAAAGCTACAGCATGCAAAACAGTTTCAAAACAAAGAAACCAATATAAAAAGTAATGAATACACTGTGCACTTAGCAAAAATGAAATGTTAATCGCAGCCGAGCGATTGTTGAAAGAAAAAATACTCATCACAACATGTTGGGTCTAGTTTTCTTATAGAACATAATAATGTGTGCAAAACAGCTATGAACACAAATAAGCAGCAAGGTGCATAAATATTTAGTCAATTTAGTAAGCTGCGTTGAGTAATACGTCGACTAACTTATCGGCGAATGATACTGAGATCCTACTATTTGGAACACATACACTTCGTACATACCTGACTCGACCATCCAGATTACACGTTGCACCACGGCGGCCATAGCCAAGGAGTCCCCTCCGTTATGTGGTCACCGCCTCGCCACTACAACATAAATTATGTGTTAACTTATAGCAGTAGCCCATTAAAGCTGTCACATGGTGAACACATGCGAGGTGCAACTAAAAATAGTCACGAAAACAATGTTTGCACTAGTGCAGGGTGGCAACAGTGCACATGATAATAGGGCCCCTTCATCTCAGTAAAATTTTCAAGACACGCAGGAGCAGCACATCACAAACAAATGTTTCTTTACATAACAATTCATTTCTTTTTTCTTTCATAAGCAACTTTCGCGTCATGTTTAATTGCGTATAAGTTATGTCAACACGCCTTGTCTTAAAAAGCAAGCTGTGATTTTTTTCTCATAAACTGCTCGTAAACCGAAAACCTCATAAGCAAGATTATTTACGACGTCGAAGCATTTATAAGCGAGGAAACGGCATTGCAATAAGAATCTGTGAAGAAGCAAATGGGTCACTATTATGCAACTTCAGCAGAAAAGGGGGAGATCTCGCACAGGCGCACATGATCACGATTATTTCCGAACGTAATATTTCTCATTGGAAGAAGACGCTTATCAACATTTTCAATTTTGCATTGAGGCAACAAACTTGCATAACTAAATTCTGCCAACCGGCACTCAGCAAGCATCAGCACAGGTATTACTGTTCTCGTGGGAGTACCATTTCCTACGTTCACGCACTCTGTGCACACATGAGGAGCACGCACAATGCGAGTGTAGTTAGCAAGCACGATTACTTAACTTTCGAATGGTACGACCCGGTTGAAAAGCGCTCTCCTAGTTGCCGGTGCTGCGTCGACGATGTTACTCCCAGCCAGCGCCTCCTCTATTTTTCTAAAAATAAAGGAGGCGCACTCCCAGCATACATGCGTATAGATGTTGCGAGACAAAAAGAACTATTGAACAATCTATATCGTACATTATAGTTTAGCATAGAAAGAAATTTTATAATGTATTTTTGAGGTTCTTAAACGTGCATCCAATGCACTATACGAGCGTTTTTACTTTCCGCCTAAATGCGGCCGTCACGTCCTCAGTGCGCGCCTGAAGGCAAGAAGCGAAATATCACTGAAGTGGAACGTTTCAGAAGACGTCCCCAGTTGTTAGCCGTATTTCCGCGTATTATGTGGAATAGAGAATTGCGCGGCATCATTTCGCCGTTACTTTCGCCTACAAGAAGCACGTGTATCGCTTTCACACAAAGGCTGCTTGCATTAGCGCCAATGAGCGTACACCTGACTTCGGCTGTGGGGAAGCAACTGGAGAAAATGCATCAGTAACTGATGCCTCAACTTCATCAGATACAAACAGTGATGACACTGCTGTGAACTTTGACTTCATTGCGACAGTCAGGGAAGCCGATAGCGATGTTCTACGTCAGAATCGTAGAAAATTTCAAGCTACCGTTGGAGTACCACAGATGAAATTTTCACTGTTGTGAAAGCTCTCATTTATGATGTCATAGAAGGGATGTTCAAAAAAACTGCAAAGCTCCTAGAGGAAAAAATGTGGCACTATGCCCAATAGAAAACCTGGCATGCCAACTGAATGCTGCGGATATTGTTGTCAATATATTTTCCGACTTGACAAGTACTCACATGAGAAAAAAAATACATTTTGGAGCACTTTATTACATTGAAGCTACTCAGATGCCACTACAGACTGGCAGTTACAAAGACCTTACATGTTATATTTCTATCTCTCAACTGTTAACAAATTTCCTGAAATGCGAGGACTTGCTGGAATTCATTTCACAGTCCGTGTCAAAATCGCAAGATGTGCTCTATGACTTTGCTGATGGCAATGCATTCAGTCAGTACCGTCAGCTTGCACAGGATGCCAGTCATGGCACTATATTTCTGCTTTTGTACACTGATGAGCTGGAGCTTGTAAACCCTCTTGGTGGTGCTGCTGGACGGCACAAAATTTTACCAGTTAACTTATCTATTTTGAATCTACATCCTCGGCATCGGTCAAAAGTCAGTGCCATTCACTTGCTTCTAGTTGTGGAGTACCGTGTCATGCTACGACATGGCCTGGCCTAAGTGCTACTGCCACTCGTGCAGGACCTAAATTTAATACAAAAGAATGGAGGGGGCACTGGCAGTCTACACTTTAATGTTTTGTGACTGTGGCATTCTCGGGAGATGACCTCTCAATGCACCGCTTGGCAGGTCTCGAGTGCTGCTTTATCAGCGGCACAGTCGGCCATTACTGCTTAGCTCAGCACAGACAATTGCGGATGCTGCTTAATTTAGATGACTGTATCGAGAGGACAAGTGCAGCACACAAGAGCCACCTTAAAGCATTCACACTTGACCCAGCTATAAATGGGCCCTTGGACGGCATTACAAATGTATCGCCATTGCAAGGCCTTGAAGAGTTTGATGTCACTGAACAATTACCTCCTGATGCCATGCATGACATACTTGAAGGGGGTATTGACTGTGTTCTTCGCCATGTTCTGGAAGGTTTCGTTGCTGACGGAGTGATCCGCAAGCAGGACCTTGGAAAAACATTGTCCTTCAAGTATGGCTTTCATGACAAAATGGCCATACCTCCTGCCATTAGGGACGCATTTCGTAGTGGCAAAGCCAGCCTTAGGGGATCAGCAAGCCAAAAATGATGCCTCTTTCGGCTGCTTCCCCAAATATATGCAGAGTACATTCCTGAAGGCAACCCTCATTGGATGGTGTACTTGGCATTCAGGCATCCCAAAGCCACTGAGAAACCAGCACTCTTCGAAGTTCACTTTCATGTAGGCACAAAAAGGCACTTAAAACAGATCCTAACAGCATATACTTCTTTTGGCATTTATATGTCGCAGGCACCTTCCCTTCAGGATGCTCAATGGTTGGCTTTTGCATCGTTTCTGCACATTGAAAAAGTGGCTATTTCGCCCCTGTTTTGCTTATTTGTCAAGATATAACTTCTGAACAATGCTTTGATGCACACATGCCGAAACCCATCTTTTCTTATGGCTGCTGGTGGCATTGAACCCGGGTTGACGAGGTGGAACGCATAGAAATGCATGTGGTGCGCTGTTGAAGGCTGTAGTTTGTCATGGCCCCTTTAGGTGCCGCATGCTTTCTATTTATGTGCCATATTGCCTGCATCTTCGAGTGTTATAGCTGGATAATGGTCACCACGGTCGATTTTATTTGTAAGGCAAGTTACAAGAATTACTATGTATTGATAAGCAGACATCAACTGTGCCACTATACATATTACTAGTTGGCTGTGCATACAATGTTGTAGAAGTGTACTTTTTTGTTTTTTTTGCTTTGGAAGAATCATAATGTATTTGGTCAGACTATTGTGATGCCTTATTGAAACTGTGGCAGACACCTGCTTATTTCTTCCACAGACTCTTAAAACAGTTTCTTGCTCAGGTGGCGTGCTTTTGTTCATCATAGTATATTTGTTTTTACTTTTGTTAGATGTTAATTACATTACTTTCGCTTTTAATCATTGTAGTGCGATGCTTTAAAAATCATTGGATGGCAGTACTTTTGAATTGTGCAGATTTATTGTGTTATGAGCTAGTGAAAGGTGACAGACTCTTAAATGGCAATTTGGGCTCGCTGATAATTTATTACAAGCAGTAGATGTATAGCACAACTATGTATAGGCTTTTAAGGACTGGCACGGCAAAGTAAGGCTGATAAGTATGTGGACTGGTGGGAAAGAGGGATTTCATGAAGGAGTAGCTAAAAACTAATTCAGGACAACAATGATTCGAAAGCATTTTTGATGCATAACACCTAATGCTCGTGACATCTGAACATGCGACATCTCACCTGTAAAGCTTGCCAGTTTGGCTGACAACACGTTAAGTTTGCTTTCGTTTGAAAGCAATTTTAAATTAAGATAGTGAAGGAACAAGAGTAAATAAATGCACACTTTATTACAGCATGGCAAGATTGCTTTATTATCACACACCTTTGCCAGCAATCTCGGTAATTTTTAAGCAATCAAGATTGGTGGCATTCAACAACATTGATGGAAATTCATGAAACAAGTAATTATTGCAAGACATCACTACAAACCACCAAACACAATAAAATCGGCAATTGTGTCATTTATGGTTGGCTCTGGCGTCTGTATTTCTTTTCAGAAGCCGTGCAGGTTATAGAAGCAATTAAGTCGCGTCTTTTGATGTGCTGAACTTCCACTTCGATGATGTACATATAAAGGTCCAGTGCTTGTTCCAGTTAGCCATGTATTCTAAAAGGAATAAAAAATTCAATTGTGAAAATGTCATTCTCAAATGCAGTAACGCATGACACTGAAAAAAGTGGACAAAGTTTTTTTTCAAACCGAATATGATGTAGCATGGTGCATGAAAAACAAATCAGGTCACTTGGCCTTGTTTGTTTTGAACCACGTAAACAACATAGTTAAAATAGCTGTAGAATAATATGTTACGATTTGCATAAAAACTTGACAAGAGACTACAGTTGCTTTCAAATTCCGCCCCCACCGCAATCGGCCACAGGAACCGGAGTCGAAGCCGCAGCCATAAGGAAATAAAGCACCATAGCCACTGCGGCCATAAATTTCAGTGGCGATCGATTTCGGGATACTATCGGTCACTTTCTGCACCGCTTTCATTACACGTACGCGTTTCCACATATTTGTTTTTTTAACGCAACTTAATAGGCACTTTCGCACTAATAATCGCACGACAGCCGCATGTACCGCGAGAATAAAGAAAAAAATATCCTTAAGCAGTATCCCCTACATGAGCAAGAAGATCTAGATTACCAATACATTTTAAGGTCTTGCTTGCATCTCGGTGCAGTAAATACTGTCTAAAAGGACTGCGTCTAAGACGTATAGCCTATTGCTGACAGCAATTCGTATGCGCATACCAATGATCGAGAATAAATAACTTGCCTGTTTTGCGATCAACCGTCCTCCACCGACATTCATGATATCGCATGCACATCGTTGCGCTATGAACTATCCATGTAGCACATTGAAGGCACTCAAACACAGTCAGTGGGTGAAGTAATCGCCTATGGTGCTCGTAGAGATGGAACCGATCGGTCGCAGCCGATGAAATCGCAATGCGCTACACGGGATCACGGCGCAACTCATTTTCAGGTCCCGGGGTACTCGCGCTAAGGGAGGAAAGTTCCTCCATTTACGTTTGCCGCAAGAGGGCGCAGCGCGTGAACCTTGCTCGAAGGAGGAACTCGCTGGCCTGAAGGAGGAACTGAGCCCGTTGCTACATTCCCACTCCCTTTTTTTAGGGGCGAAGCTCCTTAAGGCGGCACCCGTTCGTCCCTCGTCGTAGTAGTAGTGTGTAACCAGTCTGAGAAAAATGAGAAAAAAATTCCGAAGTTGTGTCCGTAGCACGGAATCGAACCAGGGACCCCTCGCTTCCGAGCGCGCGGCGTTAGCCCACTACGCCACGAAGCGCACATAGACACAAGCACCACGATGGCAATAAATACCCAACATTAACGAAAGGCCGCGTTTCTAGCGCGTTTCTAACGCGTTTGTGCTAGCGCGTTACGGCCCGTGTAAGAAGCTGGTGTAAGACGCTGTGGCCTCTCCGCCTTACCTTCAACGCGTTTCGAACGCGCTGCCCAAGGCGGTGGCAAGTCAAGTTCAAGTCGCGGAGCGTTTATGAATACGGGGGGAATACTCTCTCAGCAGTCATGTGATGGCGTCGGCAAACGCGGTGCACGTTCCGGCATGTGTAAATGGCTGCGTAAGACGCTGTGGCCGCTCCCCCTTACTAGAGAGTACTGCACGTCTCTAACGCGTTTGTGCTAGCGTCCCCTTAAGCGGGAGATCCGATGATTCCCTCCGGAGCTTCGCCCACTCATCATCATTCACTCCGTGGATATGCTGTGATTTTTTTATTTAGAATGTGGGATGGGACTTCCTCTCATCAGCGTGGACTTTGGTATCGTGTCGTCAACGATTGATTCAAATGACCGCAACTGAATTCTCCTCTGATGTCGACGCTCCCAGCCTGCGTTTCCTAACAACTGCCGATTGTTTCATTCCCCCGGGCGATGAGAATATTCTGACATGGACTTCCGATCTTATCGTTAATGGTGACGTGTTCCTTGCATGGTGCGGTCGCTGTATATCTAAGGGACTTACCATTTCTCCTAGCCTAGTGCATTTTCAGGACAGTAGAGCTTTGTTCACTGCACTTAACCCAACTTGTTCGACAGTTCTACTTCCCCAAGGCGCCACCGTGACTTGCTTTGCTGAAACCGAACCTCTTTCGCTGGTTCCGCTTTGCACAGAATCACCATCTTCCTCTGGCATTAGTGATGATCATGCTGCGACCGCTGCTCTAACGGCCACGATAAATCGGGCTGTGACTATTGCGCAGAAGACAGAACTTCTAGCCCTTCTTCAGAAACACAGCGTTTCGTTTGACGTCCACTCCAAGATTCTGGGGCGCACTTCCGTCGCGGTACATCGCATCGACACCGACGGCAGTTCAATTGTGCGCCACCACCCATATCGCGTGTATTCCGCGCAGCGAGAAATCATAGAGGACAATGTTGCTGACATGCTCCAACGAGACATTATGCGCCCATCGTCTTGCTCATGGTCGTCGCCAGTTGTGTTGGCCCGAAAGAAGGACGGCTCTGTTCGATTTTGCGTCGATTATCGAGCCCTTAATAAGACCACGCGTAAAGCCGTATATCCGATGCCACGAATTGACGATGCCGTCGACACCCTTCAGGGCGCTCAATATTTTTCAGGCCTCGACCTCCGGTCAGGGTATCGGCAAATACCTATGCACGAAGCGGACAAGGACAAGACAGCCTTTGCAACACTGGACGGACTTTACGAGTTTAACTTAACGCCTTTTGGTTTATGCAACGCACCTGCAACATTTGAACGGATGATAGACACTGTCTTGCGTGGCCTCAAGTGGAAAACTTGTTTGTGTTATCTCGACGACATTGTTAATTTTTCTTCTACTTTTCGTCAGCACCTTGAGCGTTTGGACGTAGTTTTGCCATGCCTTTCCAACGCTGGACTTCAGCTCAACACAAAAAGTGCCACTTCGCCAGCAAGAACATCAAAGTGTTGGGTCACCTTGTCAGTAAAGATGGCGTCCGGATGGCGTCCAACCAGACCCCGATAAGGTTGCTGCGGTGCTTCGCTTCCCTCACCCAGAAAATCAAAAACAATTACGAATTTTTCTTGGCCTGGCGTCTTACTTCCCCCGCTTCATCAGCCACTTTGCTGCCATTGCGTCACCACTACACAAGCTGCTCACCTCGGGCACTGCCTTCGCTTGGTCAGACGGCTGTGAGTTTGCTTTCCAAGCCCTCAAACGTGTATTAACATCCGACCCAGTCTCCGTCACTTCGATGAGAACGCGCCTACTTCTCTGCACACCGACGCTAGCGGCCATGGGGTTGGTGCTGTCCTTCTATACAGAGTGATAGCACTTCTAGGGAGAGAGTTGTTGCGTATGCCAGTAGCGCACTCACGCCAGTGGACAGAACTACTCGATAACCGAGCAGGAATGTCTAGCAGTAGTTTGGGCCGTAGAAAAGTTTCGACCATACCTTTATGGACGACACTTAACTGTAATTACCGACCACCACGCCTTATGCTGGTTATCATCACTGAAAAGTTTGTCTGGACGCCTTGGCCGCTGGATACTCCGTTTGCAAGAGTACACTTTTGACGTTGTCTATAAGTCTGGCAAAAAAAAAAAAAACATCAAGATGCCGACGCTCTCTCTTGCTGCCCCCTGCCACTTTCATCTTCGAGAGACGCCCTTCATTCTTCGCCCCGTGATGATGACGCCGCATCGTCGCTTGTGTTATGACTAGCCGCTACTGACCCGGCATCTTCCAATCATTGCGCTCAGTTCGCATCATGTCAACGCGACGATCCATACTGCAGCCGGATTATTCAACGCCTCTGTGGAGCTTCTCCTCCACCTAATGCCCGATTACGTCGCCAACTACAGCGGTTTAAACTCGAGAACACTGTGCTGCACCGTTATGTTTATACTACCGATGGACACAAGTGGGTTCCCGTTCTACCACATTCACTGCGTTCTCAAGTCCTCGAAGCCTTTCACGACGACCCATCTGCTGGCCACTTGGGTTTTCACAAAACGTATAGTCGTATTAGAGGCCCCTTCTTCTGGCCTGGCCTGTCTACCTTCGTGGCCAAGTACGTCGCTTCGTGCGCACTTTGTCAACGCCGGAAACGATCCACTTCACCCCCTGCTGGCCGTTTACAGCCACTACCGTGTCCCGAGACACATTTTGACGTCGTTGGGATAGACCTGGTCGGCCCTCTTCCCATAACGCCAGCAGGTCATCGATAGATCATGACAGCTGTCGACCATCTTACACGGTACAAAGAGATCGCTCCTCTCCACTCGGGTTCTGCCTCAGACTCTGCCACCTTCTTTCTGCAAGCCATTGTGTTGTGCCATGGTGAACCTCGCATCTTGCTGAGTGATCGCGGCAAGGCGTTTCGGTGAACACTGCTCGAAGACGTATTGCGAGCTTCTGCCACGGTTCATAAAACAACTCTGCCTACCACCCTCAAAGAAATGGGTTAACAGAGTGATTTCATCGCACAATGATGGACATGATATCGATGTACATCGCACCAAACCACAACAACTGGGGCACCATTTTACCGTTCGTGACGTTTGCCCATAACACCGCAGTCCAACGAACTACTGAGTACTCCCCTTTCTACCTAGTTTACGGTCGTTCGCAAACGTTGACCATCGATGCCTCCTTCTTTAAGGCCCCCACTAACACATGCGCAACTATACCTGAACAGTTCGTGGCTCGACTTGCAGATTGCCGACGACGTGCTCGCCTCATTCCCGACGCCAGCCAGCAAGACCGCAAGTAGTGTTACGACAGCTCACACCGTGACGTCACTTTTTCTCCTGGCGATGAAGTGCTCCTCTGGACACCTGTTCGTACTCCCGGGTTGTGCGACAAGTTCCAGTCGCATTTCCTTGGACCCTACATTGCTACTGCCCAATCCTCCCCAGTGGTCCCTCTAGTAGAGGTATCTCCTGGCAGGCGTTGCCATGGTGCCGAGATAGTTCACGTTTCTCGTCTCAAACCCTTCGTTCGACGTTTGTTTCCAGTCTAAAACATGGCCGTGCCGGCCGCTCGTACGTGAGGGGGGGGGGGGATTAGTGTGTGCATTATATTTACGCTTCATCTTCTCATCTGTACATACTCATCATCACGGCTGGTGATCATAGTTGTGGGGTTTTGGCTCGGGACAATAAAGATACTTGCGACCTAACCGCTGTCTCACAATGTATATATATATATATATATATATATATATATATATATTACCACCTGTAGGTAGTGGGTCGAGGGCAAGAGTGGGTTGAGCCCAAGAGAAGAAAGAAGACCGCGCGCCCCCTTCTCTGCTCGAGCCAGCCCCGACGGTCGCGTCTTCCGAGAGCCAGCTGCTCTACGGGTTATTAAACCTTCAAGTCCACTTCTAGAGGCTCGTGACAAACTGGTGGAGGTGCTGGGTAAGCGTCCTCACGGATGTTGCAGACCCCTCCAAGGATCCGCGCTACGAATCCAGTGCCTGTCGACACTCCCGTGCATCGGGCCAGCCGCAGGATCAGGGGACTGTCCCCAGAAGTCGTCGACGCTACGGTTCCCACCACATCGACCGGTATGACCAGCGCCACCCTTCAAACCGCCCCAACCGGTACGGGAAGCACGATGTCGAACCGTTACACACTTGAGAGCCCACGGATCCCAAAGACGTTTCATGGCACAGTGTTCGAAGACGTCGAAGACTGGATGGTCGAATACGAGCGCGTGGCCTACGTGAACGAATGGAACGACACGGAAAAACTCAGACACGTCTACTTCTACCTGGAGGATGGCGCGCGTACGTGGTTTCAGAACCGCGACGGGCAACTGCCGTCGTGGCGCGAGTTTTGTCGTCAGCTCCTGGAAACCTACACCAGTTCTGATCGCCACGAACGAGCGGAACGAGCGATTCAGGCCCGTGTCCAGTTGCCAAACGAAACTGTGACCACGTACGTCGAAGACATGACGCGCCTCTTCCGACGAGCGGATCCAAGAATGACGGAGGAGAAGAAGTTACGTCATCTGATGCGCGGGGTCAAGGAGCAACTCTTCGCTGGCCTCATACGGAGCCCTCCGAAGACGGTCGCGGAGTTCTTGTCCGAGGCCGTAACCATGGAAAAGATGCTTCTGCATCGCTCGAACTTGTATGAGCGGCAAGCGAACAGCATGTCTGCTGCTGACGTTTTCACGGCCATAGGAAGCAACGGCGACTCACTGCGAGAACTCATCCGCTCTGTAGTGCGTGAAGAGTTGCAAAAGGCCGCTGTAACACCGCAACCTACGGTAAGCTCCATAGCGAGCATTATCAAGGACGAACTGCACCAGGCGCTTCGTGATACCTTGCCTCCTGCTAACGCTGCGGCAGTACCTCCTGAATACCCTCGTGCGACCTACGCGGAAGCCCTGAAGCGCCCTGCTTCCTCTCCGCCGCTATTCGTTCGTGCTCCTCCTACAGTGTCAGTTCAGTCGGTGCAGCCGATACCGTACTACGACGCTGGGTACACGCCGCCGCCCGTTGTTCATGCCGCTCCATTTGCCCATCGTACGGAGCAAGCGGTTCACTACGTCGACGATAGACGCCCGCCCCCTGGGAAGTCGGATGTTTGGCGCACACCCGATTCGCGGCCTCTGTGCTTCCACTGCGGTGAAGCTGACCACTTGTACCGCCAGTGCCCATACCGGCGCCTTGGGATTCGCGGCTTTTCCGCATACTCGCCGCCGCCCCGATACGGCCAACGACCCCGGGACATTCAGGAATACCTGTCCCAGCAGCGCTTGCCACCGCCTGCCCGGCGGCAGTCGCGTTCGCCGTCTCCGAGACGATTTTCACCTCCGCCCCAGCGGTATTCTCCCGAGCGGTCGACCAGTCCCCGCCGGGAAAACTAACTGAAGCGATCTTTGGGGGCGAGGTCGCTGACGGTCGAAGCGCTGAACACCTCCGACGGACGCAGTTACGGAAAGATACCGACCCGACACCACCTGCAACTGAACGAGACGACCGGCTTTCGCTCGATATACCAGTTACTGTTGACGGTTATGGCGTTAGTGCTTTAGTGGACACCGGCGCAGACTACACGATACTAAGCGGCAAAATAGCAACGCAGCTGAAGAAAGTGATCACGCCCTGGCATAACTCGCAGATTCGGACGGCTGGCGGCCACATCGTTACTCCGCTGGGCGCCTGCACGACTAGAGTTGAGATTCAAGGATCTACATTCGTAGCGAGCTGCCTTGTCTTACGCGAATGCTCCCGCGACGTTATCCTTGGGGTTGACTTCCTGCAGGAGTACGGCGCGATTATCAATCTGCAAGAGCGTCGTATCACTTTCTCTGCCGAACGAGCAATCGACGTGCAAGACGGCCGACGGCGCGACGACGTACTTCGTGTGTCTGCTGACAGTGTAACGCTTCTCCACGTGCCAGTGTCCTCGTCGACGTCACATGCTGTGGCTTACGCGATGGCGAAGCGGTGGCCGAAAGTAACTTGGAACACCTACTGAAACAAGGTGTTTGTGTGGCTCGCAGTGTTATACAGATTCGTGCTGGTCATTCGCAATTGCTTGTTACCAACTTTAGCTACGAGCACCGACACCTGTTCCGCGGCACTTCGTTAGCGTTTGCAGACGCAATAGCAGACGTTAACAACTGTTTCACGTCAGAAGTAGTGGAGACAGCAGACACGTCTCTGGGCCATCTTGACATCAATTCTGAACTGTCCACCGATAGCCAGACAGCACTGCGCAAGCTCTTGCTTGAATTCAGGACCTGCTTCGCACATTCTTCCAAGGTACGCCAGACTTCCATCACTAAACACAGGATCATCACGTACGACGACGCACGCCCGATACACCAGCAGCCTTACCGCGTGTCGGCAAGAGAACGCCAAGCCATACGTACGCAAGTCCAAGAGATGCTTGACGATGGCGTCATCGAACCTTCCAACAGCCCGTGGTCATCTCCGGTCGTTCTTGTCAAAAAGAAAGACGGAACGCTACGCTTCTGTGTCGACTACCGCAAGCTCAACAACGTGACTAAAAAGGATGTGTACCCGCTGCCGCGTATCGACGACTCGTTAGATCGACTACGGTGCGCCCAGTACTTTTCTTCTCTCGATTTAAAAAGCGGGTACTGGCAAATCGAGGTAGACGAACGCGACCGCGAGAAAACAGCCTTTGTGACTCCAGATGGGCTCTATGAATTTCGAGTGCTTCCTTTTGGCTTGTGTTCAGCCCCGGCTACTTTCCAGTGAATGATGGACACTGTCCTTACTGGCCAATATATATATATATATATATATATATATATATATATATATATATATATATATATATTGCTAAGAGGTTTATTAGCAACGGATGCAGGCGAACGGGTAGCAGTCACAAGCGTTCGGCCAAGGACAGCAACCACGAGCTCATGCCGGTGGCGATGCTGCTGAGGCACAGGTTACTCTTCTTCATTACAATATATATATATATATATATATATATATATATATATATATATATATATATATATATAATTTTAACTATATGGTTTAATACTTAGCCCGGCTGGCCTGGCATTCTGCCTCAGGTACTGGGTGATAATTATTGTGTACACAGTGATTACTCACACACAAGAGCAAATACAGTCAAAGGCATGCGCGTAAACACCAAGTTATTCACAAAGTTTCGTTAAAGCCTGTGAATCTAAGAAACGCCAACAGCGCATTTGTGGCGCGTAACGCGCCGATAGTGCTTTTCCACGGGCCGAAAGGTGCCGCAGTTACAAGCTCAAGTTGCCGTTGCAACTTTAGTGCCACCTTCAACGACTGTCTCTCAGACAAGTAGCCGCCGCAGTCACAAATTGTGTTTCAAGTCTTCAGGAGCGTTGCACGTAGAGCACATTGGTCAGTATATCCGTTGAATTTTGGACCTAACGTAGTTTATGTAGGAAACGTAAAGTCTGATGCCGTGAAGGCATGCTTGACCTCGCCTATTGAGGTCTGGCAGAATGGAAAAGTCACATCATAGATCGAAGTTATGGACGGGTCCGGCTTAGGCCACAGTGAAGCGATTGCTGCAAGTACCAAGCGACTGTGGATAACAGATTAGCCGCGTCTTTTCTCGAGAGCGGTTACGGATCAATTCTGTCGATGTGTTGTGTGCAGCACGGGCATTGCAGTCACCCTGGACGGTGCCTTGTATGCCATAGTGGGCGGGTAAGCACTGCAACACTACAGGTTGTGATGCAGTTCGCAGACTTTAATACACAGGTGCCTGATGTACATGACGAGTTGTTCCTGTATGCTTGGCGACTTCAGGTACTGCAGTGCTGCTCGTGAATCAGAGAAGACAGGTCATTTGCTTGCTTCAAGCTGCGCTCCTGAGGTACGGAGCTCGCTCCCGGCTTGTTTCCGAAACTTTGGACCAGCGAAAAGCACTTATGCGCTGCTACCATGGAAACGCCCTTCTGCAACGTTGTCATATCAGCACCTGGGTTCAACAGCATGAGAAATACTCCCGAGCCATCGCTGACATATTTTGTTTTTGAGCATATGAATACCAGCTGCAATACTAGCGTGTTGATGACAGGCATATAGACGCACTGTGTAACTCGGAATGCAAATGCAAGTTAATATGTACATTACACTGAAGAAGAAAGCTCTCGCACTTTCACCTTTTTATTGTTGCCGTTCAAAATTATGTGCTACAGAAAAATATAAAAAAAGCCCATGAAAATGTTTTGGGGATGCCACATTTTGTAGATAATAAATTACCGCATTTTTATTACATACAGTCCGCGGATAATAGGCGTTTAAAGCGGAAGTGATAACTTTGTAAGTGTGAAATACCAAGAGGAGCACATTACGTGAGATTTTCGTTATTGTAATCACGCATCTCGTACGGGCACCGTGCTTCGCTTTTCCCCGTACAAGGGAATGGTATGTATAAGTTTTGAGAGCACCCACCGCTAAAACACGTTTGTACGAAGTCGCTTGCTGGCTTTTTTCTATAAGTCACAGTCTCGCCGCTCGTGCGATGAAGTAACGCTGTACCTCGCCATACATATTGTGCAATAACTCTTGTATTCCTTTCTTCCCGTATCATCTAGGCTAGATATAGGCAGATGCAAGCGATCAGTCTCCTCTCAAGAGGATGAAAACTTCAGTCATTGTGGAGCTGGCGCGCATGGGTGGCGAAGTTGAGGAACACAGTTGTTTATTCTTTCCTATCCTGCATTATGCATTTCATCGCTGCCTTCGTTTACGTTTTCCAGCTCAGCAGTCACTTATATATAAGCTGTAGAGTACGCACAGCTCGGGCTACGAACGCCGAACAAAAGTTTCTTTATTGTAAATGAATATTACGCTTTTAGCACTAGTCAATTTTCGTGTTTCTTACGTTCAACCAAAACAATAAATTAAGCTAGAAGTAATCCGGCATAAGCAGATAAACTTGTCGAATTCACCTCCTGCGATTCAACAAGCTGGTCTTTCGTCTCTATTATCAAAGCGTTAGCATTAGGAGTGTTTAAGTGCAAAAATGTGTTATATGTGTGAAGTGTTGGAAGCCGGACACGGGTATGCATATATATATATATATATATATATATATATATATATATATATATATATATATATATATATATATATATATATATTGCAACGTGGCGAAATAGAGAGGTCGAAGAAGAGGAAAACGACAACGGTTCTAGAGGCGAGCAGCACCAGTTCAACCACTATTTCTCGATCGATCATCTCTGCCAGCCTTCATATGTGAATAAACACATCATCATCCATACCAATATATATATAATGCAACTGACGGTGGTCCGCTCTAGTCCACCGTCAATTCCACTTCGCCGCTCGAAGGGGCGTCGTCGAGTGAGCTCTTGAACAAAACCTTGCAATGTTGTAACTGGGGTTTTAATCTTCAACCCGGGACCTCAAAGAGGGGCCACAATATCCTGGTGCATTTCTCTCGCTTTTACCGCTAAATCACCATTAAATTTATTTAAAATGTCCTTTAGTCGTCCTAAAGGCGGTCACCGATACCGAATGCGCGCTTTTTTTTTCATGTGCCTTTGGCACCTCTTCTCATCCGCAGCGTCTCTGCGGGCTGTCTTGAAGACACCGCAGCAGGACACAAGCTTTCAACCTAACCCAGATGCAGTGCTGTTAAAAAGTAATTATGGTGTTTTACGTGCCCAACCCACGATCTGATTATGAGGCACGCCGTTGGGGGGGACTCCGGAACGTGCACCTAAATCTACATACAAGGGCGTTTTCGCATTTCGCCCCCATCGAAACGCCGTTTACGGGGTTGCATTGCTGTGAGCCTGAAGGAAACACAGAGAAGGGTTGCTCGGAGGTTGACAAGTAGCAACACCGCTTCAAAGAGTTGCCGCTCTGGTCTAGTTTTGTCTTGGTATTGTTTTTACAGAGGTCTTCTACGGAGCTACAGACAAGAAAACTCCGAAAGACCTACACAACACATGAGCTAGCTACCTCGCGGACATGTGGCTCTTTTGTTGGGTACAAATATTTGTGCGGTGCTTGGGCATGTGCCATAAGCACTTTCGACCCTTCCGAATCCTTGGTGTTTTCCTTTCCCGCTGGGCACCGCAGCATGGGGAAACCGTTGAAATGGCCGGAATCAATACTCGCGCCTCTCCGAGCAACGGCAGTCGGTGTTCAAGTAGGAAACGTTTTCCTTTCCGACTTTCGAAAACTTGGCTTACGCCTTCTCGTTCTGAACATACCGTAGCTGCTGAAAACGCGCGCGGAGTTCTACGCCTTGATAGGTTCTCTTTGTGTATAGGCGGTGAAGACGCATTTTCTTTCGAAGGAAAACAATACGAGGGGGCGAGATCCGCACAGTGAGAGCTAAGTGAAACGCAAAAAAAAGACCTAACTAAATAAGTGCTGTAACATTGGTTCCTTCATGCCAAGAAGTCAATAAGCTCCACTTTCGCGATTCTTTCTTTTCGTGTATTTTCTTCTAGCGGAAGTGGTATCAGTACTAACTTACTCTTTATTATTTTCTGCCTTATTGTTGACGCAGCACACTTCGCAGTCGGGAAGGACAGCAGGCACAGCTTTCAAGATGAGTACTTAAGCGTCCTACTTTTTTCTTCTACCTCCCCATCTGTGCTTTGCTATGGAGGCTTGTTGACAGTACGGAAGCACATAAAAGCGCGCCAGTTGTTTTGCCTTTTGCTTTCATTGTTCTCCACAATAAGAATGAAAAAAAAAGCCCTAATCCTTTTCTTTCTGCTGCGACCAGCGAATTGAAACACTATATAGTACTAGCATTCCTGTTCCAAAAAAAAATTGTTTGCAGAACTTCATGTTCTTGCTCTGATTCACAAATACTTGGAATACAACAGGGAAAGGTATTTCTGGTTAAAAATACTACAGTAATTCTGAGAACTGTGCACTAATGCGTAAGCATTCTTTGGCTCGGCTGCTAAAGAAAAAAAATTGGTAACAAAACAAAAGAAATTCTGGTGTGCTGCCTGTAGACAACACTCGTCCATAACGTCTATGAAAGCGCCTAGAGTATACAACCTAAATAGATTACAGAACTAATCGTTCTAGTCAGCAAAAGTCAATGCTATGTATTATTTAGCAACATTTGGGGTCCTTTTTTGTTTTCATTATATTGGTAAAAAGCTGCGGACATTCCCGGCAGGCATTGCGTGCATAGCTTACCTTGCCAATCTTCTGTTTCTTTCTTTCGCATACGTTTATTTCTGAAAAAGAAAACGCCAGTAGAAAGCTCGTGGATAATGGCACATTATTGTTCCTTTCTCTATGTAGCGTCAATTAAGGCAGAGCACGGGACAGGGATGAAATGGGTTAATCAAGTGTGGAGGAATAATGGGCTTTCGGTAGCATGCTTTGTCTCCGACTCATAAAGCAACACTGGGTACATAAGTTCTTGGTTATCTACAGTTGCACTCATTATGCCTCAGGTCAGGAACGTCGAAAGCATATTCGAAAGAAAAGAACGGAATCCCGCTGTTTTTGGAGCTCGTGTTAGCTGCGCTTTAATGTCGTACTTCCTACCTTGCTTTTCAGTTCAATGAGAGAAGCTATGAAGACCCGCTTAACGTGTTCTCCTATTCTGAAACTGTCCTTGCACTTTCTGTCCATTGCTCATCGCTGCTTCAAATGACGTAGTTGCCTTGACAAACGTCGCAAGGTACGCGGGGTGCCTGAAAAGTTGGCAGCCTAACGGTGAAATCTTTTTCGCGTGGTTTTGTTTTGCAGTGAAATATGTTATTCAGTTATTTGAATGGTCTTATGAGCAATCTGGAATTATTTTGATTTTGGGGGGTTCAGGTACAGCTGTTTAAAACAAGGTCGCAAAGATGAAATATGGAAATGGAGAAATTCGCAAAGCGTGCAGTCATTCAATACTTTTTGAAAAAAGGACTGACACCCCAAGAAATTCACATGAACATGCTGAAAAATTAGGGCACCATGCTCCTTCTTATGCTATGGTGAAAAATTGGGTTGCCGATTTCAAGCGTTGGCAGACATAAATTGTAGATGCTGCGCCCAGTGGTCGTCTCTCAACTGCATGCACAGAGGAAAATGTCCAAAAAGTGCCAGACATTCTAATGGCTGATCGACGTGTCAAACTGCGGCACATTGTCGAAAATGTGGGCATATCAGTGGAGAGGGTTGGCCATATCCTAACACAGCTCCTGAACATGCACAATGTTTCGGCCCGATGGGAGCCCATACTTTTCACATTAGAGAACAAACGTCGGAGAAAACTTCACTTTGCAGAAAACCTGGAACTGTTTGAAGCTGATGTTAGTATTTTTCTGCAGATATTCGTTACAATGGACGAAACTTGGGTGCATCACTTTCGCCTTGAGTCAAAAGAAGCCTCGAAATAGTGGAAACATCCCAGCTCCCCCTATCCCAAAAAGGCAAAGGTGGTTCCATCCGTTGGCAAGGCTATGGCATCAGTGTTCTGGGATTGCAAGGGTGTAATTCTCCTGGAATTCCTGCCTAAAGGTCAAACCGTCAACGGGGACTACTATGCAGCACAGATTCGTCGTGTGAGGTCGGCAATTCATAAAAAAGGGTGAGGAATGCTCCGGAGAGGGGTGCTGTTTCACCAGGACAATGCGTCAGTTCACACATCGGCTGTTGCGATGGCTGCAATTCCCTCCTGTGGTTTCCAACGGCTTCAGCACCCACCCTATTCCACTAATTTTTCTCCCTCGGACTACCACCTATCCCCACAGATGAAAAATAACCTTGGTGGAAGTCGTTTTCCTTCTGATGAAGCCGTCATGGGCGCCGTAAAAGACTTTTTAGAGGAGAAGGGCGAAACGTTCTGCCAAAGTGGAATAATGAAACTCCAAGTGCGATGGCATACATATGTGACTCTCAAGAGAGACTATCTCGAGAACTGACTGCAAAATATCGACCCACGGTCACTACGTCCGGATCAGGCCACGAAGTTTTCAGGCGCCCCTCGTATGAGTATCGTGGCAAGTTAGTACAATATGTGCGGGCATGTTTTATGACATCGCCAGTAATTCGTGTGTCGTCTGTCAAGGTTTTTGTTACATACCTTGCACATCCCCCCTAATGAGAAAAATATGGTTTCTTAATCTAGTCTGGAGGATGGGGATATAAAGATAACAAGGAAATAACAAGATAGACACAAAGCACGCGTACAATATCACTGTACGGAGCCCACCACAGGTTAACAGTTAACGCTACCGATTGGTAATGTCTGTTGAGCAGGTTTGTTGTCCTTGAAAATGCAACAAAACTTTCGTATCCCTTTGCTGTGGCGATCTAGGAGGTTCGTCTTTTAAAACAATTTACACTGACAATGGTGTATCATCAACGCAAGTAGCGCAGTAGTGAGCCAATGTCACTGTACGCTACATTGAGGACAGTCACAGAAGGGTCACACAAGGGTTCGTAAGCGCATCATCACTGAAACGTGATGATATGCTTTATACGATTTTCTATGTCTAGTTATATGTAGTCTAGGTCGCGGACCAATATATGTTGCAGAAATACAGGTCACAGTCCAGGAGCCACACAGGACAGCCAATCCACCGCTGCTTTAACAAATAAAATTCTTCCATTTGAGTCACAGATATGCCTACATGACCGCGTTTAATTTATACGAGAAGACACTTCAAAGGCCGTAGAATTTCTTCTGAGCATGCTTGAACTTGGCAGCCACCTACCAGAAAATATATATGGGATGAATGTAATTGTTGTAATTTAGATCAAAACTTGTCGATTCAATGATTCTGCTTCAAGTTCAAAGCTTTTTTTTTTTGGTATTACCAACCGCCACGAAGCATAACAATCTATGTCTGTTATATATCGCCATTATGATGAAGGTGAGTCTGTTTCACCGTAGATATGATGCAGCTATGATGCACCAAGATTTAAAAATATGCAAATGCTACTTAGCTGGACAGAACCAAGGTAATGTTGTTTGCTGCCGCTCGGAGATGCTCAGATTATGTTTTGCATTCAGCCTAATTACATAATTGGTCTTAACTAATTATTGAACTTCTGAAATTATTATTATTATTATTATTATTATTATTATTATTATTATTATTATTATTATTATTATTATTATTATTATTATTATTATTATTATTATATGGAAAGTGTCAATGAGAAAATTCTACATAAACGTGAAAAACCACGGCACAGGTTTCGGTTGCTCCATGCGTGCTATATAAAAGTGTTTTTCCGAGCGTGAAAGAAACTCGCCAAGACTGGTAAAATTGCCCCGTGACTGGCCGCCCGAGGCACTAAGCCAGAAGCGGTAACCGGCACCACACATGATGCCAGCCTATCCAACACACACATTTAATTAATATTGAATACTGGAGTTAATGCCTCGTTTTGGGCTATCGGCCATGAAATCGCACGTTTTGGCCAGATCGCGATGGCTAGGCAGCCATCTGATTGCTCAGCGGTTTGGGGAAGGGGGGGGGGGGGGTCGTTTTACAGTACGTAGAGTTCTCATGACACTCGGGCACTTGCCACTTCGATGGTAAGTGTCCGAGTGTTCGTCTTGAGAGATATCGTTAACACGTCTGTAGCATCAGCTGTCGCCACAATTTCACCTTTGCCAGCAGATACTGTCTTTAGGAAGCGCAGCAACAGGAAGTGGACCTGGAAAAGCCCTAATGGAGAAACAAGGAATGAAATAGATTTCATACTCTCTGCCGATCCAAGCATAGTGCAGGATTTAGAAATGTTAGGTAGGATAAAGTGCAGTGACCATAGGTTAGTGAGGTGCAGGATTGCTCTCAATTTGAAGAGAGAAAGAATAAAATTAATAAAATTAACGCAGTAAGGGTAGAAGCAGATCAATTCAGGCTGGTGCTCGCAAATAAATATGCAGCTTTAGAACAGAAAGATGAAGAGAACATAGAGGTAATGAATGAAACAGTAACTAGGCTGATCTCAGAAGGAGCAATTGAAGTGGGAGGTAAGGCACCAATCATTCAGTAGGTAAGCTCTATCAACTAACAAAGGACCTAATAATAAAGCGACAAAACATGAAAGGGTCAAACTCGAGAGGTCAAATAGAATTCGCTGAACTGTGAAAACTGATCATCAAGAAGAAAGTAAGGGATATTCGAAATTTAAACGCGGAAAAGATTGAGGAAGCATTAAAATATGGGCGCAGCATGAAATCAGTGAGAAGAAAACTTGGCACAGGACGTGGCAAAATGTATGCACTGAAAGATAAGCAGGGTAATATCATAAGCAATTTCGATGGCATAGTAAATGCAGCGGAAGAATTCTATACTGACCTGCACAGTGCCCAGAGCAGCAAAGCTCCTTTCATCGAAGTAGTGATGAACAGGATACAGAAGCTCCTTCTATAACTAGCGATGAAGTTACAAGGGCCTTGCAAGATATGACCAGGGGAAAAGCTGCTGGAGAAGATGGAATAACAGTCGATTTATTCAAAGATGGAGGAGATATCATGCTTGAAAAGCTTGCGGACCTTTATAATACGCAATGCCTCACGACTTCAAGTGTACCAGAGAGCTGGAATAACGCCAACGTTATACTAATCCACAAGAAGGGAGACGTTAATGAATTGAATAATGATAGACCCTTTAGCTTGCTTTCAGTATTGTATGAAATATTCACCAAGATAATTTCCGATATAATCAGGGCAACACTTGACTTCAGCCAACCAAGAGAACAGGCTGGCTTTAGGAAGGGATATTCTACGATGGATCATATCCGTGTCATCAATCAGGTAATCGAGAAATCTGCGGAGTACAATCAACCTCTTTATATGGGTTTCATAGATTATAAAAATGCATTTGATTCAGTAGAGATACCAGCAGTCATAGAGGCATTGCGTAATCAAGGAGTACAGGAGGCATACGTGAATATCTTCGCAAATATCTACAAGGATTCCACAGCTACCCTGGTTCTGCACAAGAAAAGTAGAAAGTTATTTATTAAGAAAGGGGTCAGGCAAGAAGACAATCTCTCAAATGCTATTCACTGCATGCTTAGAAGAAGTATAGAAACTCTTAGACTGGGAAGGCTTAGGAGTGAGGATCAACGGCGAATATCTCAGCAGCCTTCGGTTGGCAGATGACATTGTCCTATTCAGCAACAATGGAAACGAATTGCAACAAATGATTGAGGACCTTAACCGAGAAAGTGTAAGAGTGGGGTTGAAGATGAATATGCAGAAGACAAAGATAATGTTCAATAGCCTGGCAAGGCAACAAGAATTCATGATCGCCAGTCAACCTCTAGAGTCTGTGCATGAGTACATTTATCTAAGTGAGTTACTCACACGGAACTCGGACCATGAGAAGGAAAACTTACAGAAGAATAATTAAAATTCGTTGAAGTGCATATCGCAGGCATTACAAAATACTGAGTGGAGCTTACCTTTGTTGCTGAAAAAAAGTGTAGATTTATTGCATTCTACCGGTGCTAACAGATGGGGCAGAAACTTGGAGGTTAACAAAGAAGCTCGAGAACAAGTTCAAGCACAAAGACCGATGGAAAGAAAGGCGAAGCATCAATTGCGATAGCAAATGAGTAGAGAGCTATAGGCAGTAAGGATAGTAGTTTCATCAGCTGTATTAACTTGTACATGCAGCAGCACC
This sequence comes from Dermacentor silvarum, assembly GCF_013339745.2. NCBI lineage: Eukaryota > Metazoa > Arthropoda > Arachnida > Ixodida > Ixodidae > Dermacentor > Dermacentor silvarum. Next base: position 37,591,733 of record NC_051159.1, on the reverse strand, counting down.
AGCAACGCGCACAACTGTTGTCGACGCCGTCGGCGTTTTGCCGGCGTTCGCTCCGAACGCGCGCGGCGTTGGTGACTGTTGCCGGTGCCTCTGGGGGCGGCTCGGAGGTTTTCCACGAGATCAGAATGGGACACTCGTCGAGCAGCGTCGGAAGTCTTTACCACCTTCTCGCCTCGCAACATTTTTTATAATTACGCATTTGGTGCCGCAGCTAAACGTCACCTGCCCTCGCTCCCTCCCGTCCCCCTACGGCCTTTCACGCGACGGAAGAAGACGCGTTTGCTCTCTATATATGGTGATTGTAAATGAGGAAAGAGACGCTTAATTCTGCAGTCCTACAGGGAGCATGACGCAGAATGCGCGTTTGTTCTCCACCGTGCGTTCACTCCCCGTGAAAGCTCGCGTCCCTCGCGGGCTTTCACTCGCGCTTATAGCATACGGCGCGCAGTGACGATTTCATCGCCGTTTGACGTCATACGGAACCTCATGGCGACGGCGACTGTGACGCCAGCGACGCCGACGCCGACGCCAGAAATCCGATATGGGTGTCCTTATAATTGCTATTGCAATAAAATGTTAGGCCTAAAAGTAGAAGACAGGGGGAGAGTGGTGGTGATCAGAGAGCAAACGGGGATAGCCAATATGCTATAGTTGACAGTAAGATGAAAATATGGAGCTGGTCAGGCCATGTAATTCGTAGGAAGGATAACCGGTGGACCATTAGAGCTGCAGAACGGATATATCCCTTCTGCAGCTATAGTCGAGGAATTTGCTGGCGCAAGTTGAAATCAGCTACCGCAAGACAGGGGTAATTGGAGATCGGGCCTCGGTCCTTGCAGTGGACCGTAATAAATAGGCTGATGATGATGATGATGATGATGATGATGATGACTGTCTTTAAGTTGTATTCTCTGCGGTGGATCTGCCATTATCACCATCATCATCAGCCTATACTTTTGTCCACTGCAGGACGAATGCCTCCCCCTGTGATCTTCAAAAAAACCCTGTCTTGCGCTAGCTGATTCCAACTTGCGCCTGCAAATGCCCATGTTTGCAAGTTCATATGGCCAATAACTCGATGACCATGGAAACTGACTGTAAAAACGCTGGAATGAGTAAGCGCGGCAACAGCAGAGAGCACATTGAATTTCTGCCACCACATAGCTATAAATAACCAGAACACACTGCTTTCTAGGGTCCAGTGACCGGTGTGATCGTCTTACATAAAATTATTTATGCATGTGCTGGGGCCTGTTGAAAAAACTGTCGCAGTTTCGCCCGAAAGGCGAAGCATCGATTGCTGCGATAGCAAATTAGTGAACAGCTATACGAAGTAAGGATAGTAGCTTTATTGGCCATATAAACTTGCAAACATAGGCATACTAACTACATTAACAAGCATGGTGTCACGCGCACAAGCAAACATGAACGCGTCTCACTCGATGACCGTGGAAACTCACTGTAAAAACGCTGGAATGAGTAAGCGCGGCAGCAGCAGCGAGCGCATTGACTTTCTGCTGCCGCTCGGATCAACGCAAACTAAGCCGCGAAAACATAGCGCAAGGCGAACTTTGTCCACACCACGGATGGCTACCTTCCTGCTTCGCTCTCTTGTGTGCTTGAGATTGAGCTGCGATCGCCGGCTCACCCTCGCACGCTTTCACTCGCACAAACAGAATACGAAGCGTGGCGACGATTTTATCGCCCTTGGACTTTATACGGAACCTCGCGGCGACGACGACGGCAACGGCAGAAATGCGCTTGGAGTGTCCCTATATTTGCTATCGCAATATAAATTTTACCGATGCACCTTAGTGTCTTATCCAGAAAGTATTGTTCATGCCGGCGGAGGACTGCATGAATGGTAACTGCAGCATGATAAATTGTGCGTATGTTATCGTAGACTGGAGACATCGCGTAAACAAGTCCATGCTTCTCCTTTGGTCGTGCACCCATAGGATTTATAAAGGGATGTAGTGAAGAATAATCAAGGAAATTAACTTCTCTTGCTCTATCAAATGGCACTAGTTACCATCCTTCTTTACCAATAATAAATTAAACTAATTTAGGGAGTTGTCCGCGCCAGAGTCACAATCCGATTATCAGGCACGTCGTAGAGGACCAATTTGTAGCACCTGTATTTTTCTTTTCGTGTATCTAAATCTGAGTAGACCGGTCATTTATCATTTCTCCCTCGTCGGAAGGCGGCAGCGGCGGACAGGGTCGTAACCGTGACCTCGAGCTCAGCAGCACGACGCCATAGCCACGGGGTTGCCGCGGCGGGTTTGACCGATGTTCTACAATGGCTAGTGACCCGTCCAGTAGAGAATACAACAAAACAAATCTGAAGTCGCAGTTTCGCCCGAAAGGAGAAGCATCGATTGCGATAGCAAATTATTAGACAGCTATACAAAGTAAGGATAGCAGTTTTATCAGTCACATAAACTTGTAAGCGTTCGCTTACTAACCAAATTACCGAGCATGGTGTCACGCGTGCACAAACCAACATTAGCATACCTCACTCGATGACCACGGTAGCTCGCTGTCAAAACGCTGGAGTGTGGAAGCGCGGCAGCAGCTGCGAGCGAGTTGACCTTAGTGCTGCCTCTCACTTCAACGCGAATTAGGTGGCGAAAACACCGCGCACGCGAAGCTATCAGCACTTAGCGCACTCTGTCCCCATCGACAATCGCTTTCAAGATACGCAGCATGTGCCGGAGTAGAACCCCCTCCCCACGTTCTCGCTCCCCTCGCCCCGGTACCTTGCACGCGACGGATAACGGCATGCTTCCTCCCCGCTTTCACATACAGCATACGGTGCGTGCCGACGATGTTGTCGCCCTTCGACATTATACGGACCATCCCGGCGACGGCGACGACAATGGCAGAAATGCGCCTGGAGTGTCCATATAATTGCTATCTCAATAAAAAAAGACTTCGGTGATTCTTACGGCGCTGAACTCATTTACTGCGACAGCAGCATTATTCTAAAGCGAAGATCGCCATCTTATTTTCGCTTGCCTGCTTTTTCCTCCAATGCATTCGATCACTGCGCGTAACTGGACAAGCACCCAGCGGTTATATGGCGATTTGTTAGGGGCGAGGAGTGTGGTCGGTGTAAAAATAGAGTTATGAGCTGGTCTACTCGAAGCGGCAGACATTACTTGCACAAAAATTATACATGCATGATCAACTAATTAACAAACATTCACTTATTACGTTTTTAACTAGAAACCTTATGGCCGATATTGAAATGTAGCCGCCGAGTTCGCAGGATGCATCTACTTGGAACGAATTGTCGCAGTGGCACCAGTTTCGAGGCAGAAATTCGCGCACTCTGCGGAGAAATGCTTTGGCGTTCCAGTTACTTTTGTGCTTTTTAAGGAAGTATAGTCAATATTAATATTGTTCGAACCTAATATTCTTTATTGAAGTGCACATTGTTTCCGAGAGCAATCAAAATGGAATATTTCTCTCTTACTGTCTATTTATTATAATCCTACATTATTCTACTTTTACAACAAGAAAGTAAGATAAGAAAATCTAATTCATTAATAAAGTTTATTCTGTGACTGTCCATATATGCGGGGCGAGGCGTCCTAGCTATCATGCACGAACTTTAAAAAAAAAGAGGACTCATTATACTGGTGTAATACAAGTGCATGTTGTTCGGAGTAGTCTTGAGAAACATGAGTCCCTGAGATCGTATTACTCAAGTTGTTAACTTGTCACGTTTTATCGAATTGTCACAATGCCAATTATTAAGTTGTAGACAATCGCAGATCACGTTAAAGTGAGACGCTTCCAGGATAGTATAGATCACGCGTTTATTTTTTCCTGGCTTAGGGAGAAAGCCTGCGAAATATGGCAAATGCATTGTGTGCATTGTGTGAAAATGCATACACGGACCGGATATCAGCGCCATCAGAAAGCCTCCATGGGAAAGGAAGCAGTCCATCTCAGGCACGCCGCTCAGGATAGTGCCTTGTCTTGATGTTTACCAATAATCGCTGGGAGCTGTTAGAACGTCGAGGAAAGAGGCCGCGTGCTGTCATCATCAGCGCTCAGCCCAGGAAAGCACGCACACAGCACACACACACACACACACACACACACACACACACACACACACACACACACACACACACACACACACACACACACACACACACACACACACACACACACACACACACACACACGCACGCGTACGCACTCACACACACACACACACACACACACACACTCGCGCACACACACACACACACACACACACTCGCGCACACACACACACACACACACACACACACACACACACACACACACACACACACACACACACACACACACACACACACACACACACACACACACACACACACACACACACACACACACACACACACACACACACACATACACTAGCACACACAACACACTCATGCAACACACACACGCGAGTGCGCATCCATGCACACACGATAAAATTCACGCAGAAACTCCCCTGGGAGTTGCCTGAGTATGCGGAAGCATAGTGCCACTTGCGCATCTCCACGCAGCTCTGTCATTATCGGTGTTACGAAACTTGATCCGACCAGTATAAACGACAGCGTTGAGGCGACACGAGTTGCAGTGGACGGCGGCGCAAGGTGAATTGATGACGCAAGCAAACTACTGTAGGTGGCGGTGCCAGGTGAGCTGACGACATTTTGAACATTATAAGCCGTTATCGCTCTTTAGCGCGAATGCATCCGCGTCGAGCCATTATCAACTGTACTCCGGCTGCGGCTGCGGTTAGTGCGGTCGCGCGGGCCCTATCTTGAAAGCGGACAGGTTTTCTCGTTGGGTAGGCATAGAAATGCTTACGCATTTAATACACAGGCAGAGATAGAAATCCAGTGAAACAATTCTACGATCGCCAAAAAATATATCGTTGTAAGGCTGGCTCTTCTGCAACAATAGTGCTGCAAAGGCAGAGCATGCTCTACAGGGCGCTCTACAGGGAGATGCTCCAGGGCGCGTCGCATTTTTTGTTCTTTCCCAGTTTCTTGGGTTGTTTTTCACATGATGAAATCCCACCAACTAGCCGAGCTCTCAATCACGATGTTTTGAGGCGACGTGGTTTAGGAAGAGATCTATGTAGGAAGGCCTATTCAAGCGTACAAATTAAAACCTCCAAAAACAGAGACCATATTGTGTTATCAGTACTGCACCTGCGCATAAGCGGTTGTAGATGGTTTAGAATAAACGATGTCAGCGAGGATCACTCGAAGACAAAGACATGGCTAAATCAGCGCTGCATAAACAGCGGCATTGCAGAAACTAGAAGCTAGGCATAAACATTTGCTGTGTCAAATCATGTGGCAGTTATCAAAAAAGAGATAGGGTGGGGTAACCTTCAATTGAAATCGCGCGTTCCTATGTGCCCGACTTTCTTGGCGATGCATTTGCTAACGTTTTGACTTGAGTAGGATTCACCAGAAGACACCTCACATGGGTGTGATTTGACAATTTTGTCAGAGTTGCATATTACTCTCATGCGGTCTCGCTTTGGCACACAATTTACAGAACGCGAAATAAAACCGAACTCTTGCTTTTAATGGCATATGGGCTTGAATATCGATATACCGCGTCAATTTCATAATTATTTTCCACACGGCTTCGCGCGCATGACAAAAAAGCCAATACGTGTGGATGGTGCGGCTAATAAATACGGGCCTAGATTTTTTTCATTTTTAGGTAAATAAATCAGAATATACTGGAAGAGCCCTAGCTCTCACTGCACTGAAACAAAAATAAGCAACTCAAACCTGCCTTTTCCAATTGCGGCGAGTACAGCTGCATTTCTGCTTCAAATATGCTTAGGAAATATGGAAAATGTAATAACGGCAGCATGGAAGGTCTACCATTTCATCATAATTTGCTTTTTATGTTCTGGCCTAATTCACCATAAACGAGGTGGCAACGCAGTCACCAAAACCTGGCCATTTCAATTTCCTACGAAAGTTGATGAAAAAGGTAGTGGCCGTTGCAGCGGCTTTCTGGAGAAACGAATGAACATGTGGCTGCTGTATGATGAACGTGAGCGTCAGAGTGCTTTATTTTTCGTAGATTATCATAAAGGTAAATTCATTTTTCTCGGATACACTTGCGAAAATGCGCAAGACGCATGAACCTGAGAAAAAAAAAAGAGCTCGAACAGCAAAATAGCAGAACCGAGCGTTCCTGCAGACTGGCTTCTGACCCCGAAAGGGTTGTCATCAATAATATTTTTCAATTTCCTGGTGCTTTTCCGTAGGGAAATCGAATCGTCAACTCACGTGCAGTTATGTATGTATGGTCTTACCCAGCGCAGAAGCCTGCATTGCTTTTCTTTCTAATATTTGCTTTCCACACATTGGATTTTCGCCGACAACGTAGAATCAGTGGCAACAGAATGAAAGTCTGTCAGCCAAAGCATGCAAATTATGTCTGAAATGAAATAGGTGGTTTGCCATAGCTAAATCACAGACAAGACGAAATGTCTTTACAAGATACTATATAGTTGGCACTTTAATAGGCAACTTTAAAAGGGAAGAAACAAACTCTGTCTAGCGAATTGATTTCCTTAACCTACAGTCAAATGCTGCAGCAGGAGCATCCCGGCCTGGTTGGTCAAGGTTTGTTGAGACAAACAAGAGCCGCAAACGATTACATGTGCTGCAAATAACTTCAATTCATTAGTCAAGGAAGCGTAACACAAATTTCATGTAATACCTTCTTGCCCCCATTGGCGAAAATATCAACCGCGTTCTTCGGTGCATATTTCTTCCCGAAAACATGGACAAACGCGCGAGCATAAGTAGTGAGTTTAAAGTAATCGCATAGAAAATATGGGCTATTGATATCGTTCACATAAAGCAGCACTGGCTACGCGTGCAGTCCATGCATGGGCCCCTTCTAGCGTCCCTTGAAAAAAGAGTAGCTTAGTATGGAGCACCAAGACCAAGGCAGGCTTGGGCCTTGGATGTAAAGCATTAGCTTTACATCCCAGAGAGCTCAGAAGGCAGCTACTCCACTCGAACTTGATTCGCGCTTGCGACAATAGTTAGCACTATTGCATCGTTGTGTATTTGGTTACGTCCTTTCTGCACCCTAGAGCCCATACCCCCTCTCCAGCACGCACAAGGCCTTTCACGCACCCCACTGCGGCTGCATCCCTGATACAGCTTACCCCATTTTTTGTCAACCAAACAAAACAGACAGTCACTTAGCCTGTAGTAGGTTACCACCATCAATCTCACGCTCTGTATGAAATTGTTTATAGACGTGCCATTTTCTCTTGGCTCGCAACCATTCTAATAATTTTGCTGCTTAATTCACCCTGCTTCATAGAAGTGGTGCAAAAAACAGCGTCAAACTCATTCTTTCCATAAAAATGTAATTCTCCGTAAATGTGCTGAAGGCCATCTTCAGTACAGTTTTTAAAATAATTTATATTTTATTTATTTCGATGCCCTAAGGACCCTAGTGGGTATTACATAGGGGAGTATTTGAGGTTAGTATATAAATCTCATTTGAAGAAACGCGAAAAGGTACACTGACCAATATAACTGAAAATATAGTTATGTTTCGGCTCCCCATACGGGAGCCTTAACCGCCGCGGTTGCTCAGTGGCTATGGTGTTGGGCTGCTGAGCACGAGGTCGCGGGATCGAATCCCGGCCACGGCGGCCGCATTTCGATGGGGGCGAAATGCGAAAACACCCGTGTACTTAGATTTAGGTGCACGTTAAAGAACCCCAGGTGGTCCAAATTTCCGGAGTCCCCCACTACGGCGTGCCTCATAATCAGAACTGGTTTTGGCACGTAAAACCCCATAATTAATTAAAAACGGGAGCCTTGTTCAGAATACGACCCATAACAGAGATAGAGCATATATAAATACGGTTCAGTACGCGCCGCAAGCAGCGAGCATACACCGTCGGAAGTGTCCCGTCACTCCTATTCAGCGTGTGCGCCATGGTCTGCATGTGCAAGGACTCTAGTTTCATTCGTGACGAAAGATTCTTTTCCTTAGCCAGAACACGTGCGCTTGCCCCATAAATATTATGGCCTGTAGATTCCGCGTGTTCAGCAAGAGCACTCAAGGCCACGTGTCGTTTCCTGACGTCATACTCATGCTATCGACAAGGATAGCGATGGGGGCTTGTTGGTGATTCATGAGGAACACTTTTGATGCAGTGCGAAACGTAAAAGGACACAAGAAGGCACAAGTAAAAAGACAACACAGCGCTACTAGTAGCGCTGTGTGTACGAGATGCGTGAAACGTATGAAATTCACGCATCTCGTACTCAAACGTATTTAAGCTGCGTCTCTGTTATGCGTTTTATTGTGAACTTGGCAGCAGCAGCTGCAGGCTTGCAACGTCGCTCACATTCATCCTTCTACTGATCGAAATACCACCAGTGCCGATGAGCGCGTGAAAAAAAAATTGGTGGCAACAACACTCGTATTTTTTTTTTCGTTGAAGACGACAGTCTTAATAGTCTGTGACGTCACTCCGGGAAGCGACTGTGCCGCCAGGGACCATTAGTATTTCTACAGGACCATTGACTGGCACCGTCCACTTGGCAGCAGCGGCGGAAGGCTTGCAACGTCACTCTCATTCATCCTTTTACTGATCGCAGGTCTGAAATTCTCTTGTAACAGCGATTTATTAGTGCATTAATTTTTCACTATTGCTGCTGCTGCTGCCATCAAAAGTGTACTGTGCTGCCCTTTGCCATGAGCTTGTCCCGCACTGAAGTGGGCAAACTTGTGAACGAGCTAAGACATGACTTGACTGAAATGCGCCAGTCGCTCGAGAGGGAACTGCGGAAAGAGCATCGGGAGATCAAGGCATCTCTTGATTTCATGAATAAAGCTTTTGAAGACATGGCAAACCAACTGAAAAAAGTTGAAACTGAAAACGCCGAACTGAAGGCAGCCAACAGCTCCCTCACGAGTGAATGCGCGCTGCTAAGAGACAAAGTGACTGAGAACGAACTTAGAATCTCTCAACTAGAACAATTCTCTAGAAATAAGAACATCGAGATTAAGGGTGTTCCTATGACACAGAACGAAAAACTCGAGAGCGTGCTTGCAGCTATTGGCAATGCAGTGAACGAACCGGTATCAGAAAGCAACATTGAAGTTTGCCACCGTCTTGAGGCGTGCCACACGGGACGCCTCAAGACATAATATTGCTGTCCAGTTGCATAGCCGCTCAAAATGGAATGCCCTGCTTGAAAAAGCACGAAAAGAAACGCCTAACCACTGCCAACATCGTACACCAGGATCGCCTGCCTATCGACATAAATGAGCATCTTTGCCCTACATTGAAAGCGCGACTTGGAAAAACAGTAGCAAAAAAAAAAAAAATGAGAAGAACTGCTGTTTCTGCTGGACGAAAGAGGTCAACATTCTTGCATGGAAAAATGAGTCGTCACGTGTGCTTTGCGCCACGAAGCTCAGTGACTTAGATAAGATAGAGTAAGCAAACACGTGTAAACCATTTTGACGAGCGAACATGGAAAACCGCCTTTTGTCGGTTTCAGAAATTCGCAGGTTATCACGTAACGAATAATCATCTTCCATACTGCATATTAACACCCAGTCCGCTAGAAATAAGGAGGAAGAAATGCAATGCTTATTATTACGCATAGATTTTCAATTTGATATTATGATGTTTACCGACACATCGTACCTTGATGCTGCAGAAGTGCTGAAACTTCCAGAATATACTTCTTTCTTTTCAAACCGTACCTTAGGAAAAGGAGGCGGTGTCATTCTGTCAGTAAAAAATAGTGCGAGTTGTGTTATTAAGGAAGAATTTTACAAAATCACTTCAGATTATGAAGTGCTCACCGTTAGAAATGACGTTAAAGTGTACACCGTGATGTATCGTCCGCCCCTCTCTTACTGGAGCAAAGTAATAGAAACTGTTGAACCAGAGAAAGCCTATATTGAGTTCATAAAGGTTTTTAAGTTGGTGTACGACCAATGTTTTCCACGTAAATTATGAAAGCGAGCTCGGGAAGCCCGTAAACCATGGGTCACGTGGGAACACCTAAAGAGTATGAAAGAAAAAGACAAACTGTGCTATTTTTTTAAAAACAAGACCTCTAACAGACCTGCTTGCCTTTAAGCGTTTCCGGAATAAACTCAACCAACAGCTGCGTGAAGCAAAACAGACCTAACTCAGTAATCTTTTTTTCTCCCGCGGTACTTAAAATGCCACACCTTGTGCGGAAACGATTCAACAATGTGCTCCACGGCGACCATCAAGAATTAATATACTTTATCAATTAACATTAAAGGCGACACATTAACAGATACACGATTAGCGAACTCTTTCAACGACTATTTCACATCATTAGTAAAAAGTAAGCACGATCCCCGAATGCATCCAGTACTTAAGAACACCAATACAGGAAAGTGCATTCTTGTTTTCCACTACCGTGCATGAAATTGTAAGTTCTGTCATGTCACTGTGAAACCGTATGTGTACCGACGTTGATGACTTGCAGATACAACCTGTAAATATGTTATCGATACTATCGCGCCGATTCTAGAGCATGTAATTAACGTTATGTTTTCTGCTGGTATTTTCGCTAAACAACTTCAGATGTCAGAAGTAACCATGATATACAAGGGCGGTGATATCAACAATTTCTCTAACTATAGGCCTATTCAAATAATTCCCTTGTTCTCGAAATGCATTAAATATTTGATATATAAACGCATGTCCAGATTTGAACGAAGCATAACATTATTACTCCTTGCCAATATGGCTTCCGGAAAAGTTGTTCAACTGCAATGGCTCTTCTGAGCCAAAAGGAATTTATATTGCAGTCATTTGAAGATATTCTATGTACACTAGGCATTTTAATTACTACTCAAAAGAATTTGACTCAATTAATCACCATTCCATGCTTGTGAAATTGCAAGATTATGGCTTTAGGGGTACTTTCCTAATACTTATCACTTCTTACTTTCATCACCATCGGCAGCAAGTCACTGTTAAAGAGTTTGTATCCGAATTCTCAAGGCAGTATCTCGGGCCCTTTATTCGTCAACTTATACGTAAATGACATCGTAAATATTTGTGCTAGCACTAAAGTTATCATTTACGCAGACGACACAAGAAATTTATTACAGGCCATGACCATTCAAAACTCATAGAACAAGGCAACGCATTACTTAGAAAAATCCACACAATGAGTGTTGCCAATTCATTGAACTTAAATGCGGCAAAGACATACGCAGTATTATTTCGCCCTCAAAACAAAAGACTGAATATCACTAACAACTTAAATTAGGGTCATAAACTATAGAGCTCTCACGCGTAGCTAGAAGCCTTGGCGTTATTTTTGAAGAACATATGACGTGGATAGATCAAATAAATGCAACCTTAAATAAACTTTCAAGAACTGTAGGCATCTTATGAAAATTTCGCTACATCCTGCCTCAGAACAAGAAGTTGTTAAATTACAAATCGCTATTCTTGTCCAACCTATCTTACTGTTACTTAATTTGTGGCATGACCACCAAAAGTAACACTAAAAAACTACACAAACTCCAAAAGAGCACTTCGAAATATCGTTAATGCTGCACGCGACACACACACAGGAAACCAATTTTCAAGGCTCTCAATCTATTACCAGTAAATTAGGTTTACCGTTCAATGTTACAGAAACGCTATACAATGAATACGAAAATGAACGACACGTTCTTTACGGAATATTCTGGGTTAAGACATCACCATGTGCACACCCTGAGGGTACGTGAAGTCTGGAGGGTGAACAAGAACAAATTACGGCACACAAATGTTAAAATACCAGTTACCTGTGCTACTTAATAATTCAGAGATTCACACGTAACACGCTCACTTATCTTGTTTGGATTTGTATAAAGATTGCAGCATCAGTGCCTTTAGCATTTCCGACCTAACTAGCGCATTTATGACCTTTGAGTGAAAACAACTATCTTCTGTATATTATCCAGATTGGTTCGTCTTTAGTACTTCTGTACTGTATAATCATGTACCTTGTTTGCCAAGCCCGGGGTTACAGAACCTGCCAAGCCTGAATAATGGCTTTTTGTCTGTACCCACCAAGTGTCATTGATTCTCATTGATGCTGAAATAAAACTATTGATTGATTTATTCATTCACTGAACATGGCTCCCGTATGAGGAGCCGAAACATCATTAAGTATTCAGTTATTTTAGTCGGTGCATCTTTTCGCGTTTCTTCGATATGTATTTCCCCGTCCAAACGAATTGCCGTAAAGCTGTGGATTTCATAAATCTCATTTATAAACAATATAAATCGAAGACAGGAGGACAAACAACAAAACAAAAGAAAAGAAACAAACAGCGAGTAATTTGAACCATGATGTTCGGAATATCATAGTAAAAACAGCTTTAGCAAAATACATTGATGACGAGTACAGTGAAATAGGCATTAAAACGCTGAGGATAAATACCTCTGAAAGAACACTGCGTGCATATATCGCCTACAAAGACCGTAAATAAAAATAATCAGCCCTTCCCCTGTCGAGAAAATGGGGCAAGCGAATCTTGTCGTGTGTGTATTTGATATTCGTCAGGGTAACGTAAAGTTCACGACATGTAACGGTAATAAAACATGAACGTTTATTAAATGTATACATCGAGGGAAGGAAACGTACATTGCAACGGAAGGAAAAGTTTCACGAAAGGGAAACAAAAGTACAAGGAAAGGGAATTAAAGGTACCACGAAAGGGAACGAAAAGTAGTAGGAAAGTGAAGGGAAAGTAGTAGGTCAAGTACAGACACAAGCTTCGCTTACCCCCATTTTCTCGACAGGGGAAGGGCTGGTGATTTTCTTTTTCTCTTTCTCTCTCTTTTTCTCTTTTCTGTCTCTCTCTCTTTGTCTCTCTTTCTTTATCTCTTTCTTGTCCCTGGTATGTGCCATTGAGCTTGGACCCTTTCTGCACTATCACCAGGATCGGCCCGCTTTTTAGCGTGACACCACCACCACCACCGAAACTTGTGACCCTATAAAACTTCGCTTAAAAGGAAAGCATAGGCAGACACAGGTTAGTAATGTTTTTCACTTTGTAAATAGACCAGCAGCGCCGAGTGAAATATTGAAGGTTCTGTTATCTCGGTGATGTTGGATGGAAGGGAGCTCCATTAGGTTATACGCAACGCTAAAGGCGAATTTCGGTACTAGTTTGTCCGCGTGTAAATGGACGTTACTCTTTTTTTTTCGTTAGGGATTCCACGCAGCATAACGTCATAATGGAGTTAAATATAAGCATGCAGTCCAGTTTCATAAAGATACTGGGACAGTGACTTATAAAAAGCATGCAGAATACATTTTACTAAATTCTAAGTGCTTGGTTTTTTGTCATTAATTTCTATTTGCCATTTACTGAATCATTCCTTTAACCTTGAGAGATCAGACTGTAATTCTGTGACTACGGCTGTGCAACGTATTTTCTTATAAATTACACAATCGTCCGCGTTACTTTGTGCTCATGATCAAGACGGGTTGAAGTATGAGAAACTGGGAAAATGAGCGATTGGGCGAATGGTGTGTTGCTGTGGTAAAATGGATGAAACAACAATAATCGAGTATGTCGCCATTGCGCATGAGAAGTCTAGCAAGACGAAGTTCTGCTTTTAGTGATGAAACGCTTTTGAAACGTGAATAGGATGACGTGACAAACCGCGCGGCTTCGTTCTATGTCATTTTGAACATGTTAGTAACACTAATCAGCTGAGGGTGCTATACGACAGAAGCATATTCCAGAGAGGACCAAATCAAGTTATTGAAAGCGTGCAGTCTTGTGTCTTTATTTGCGAAATGCAAGCGTCATTTAGGGAGGCGAGCTTCTTGAAAACCTTGTTAGTAATATGCTGGATATGAGTAGCCCAGCTTAAATAGGAAGTATGACGCCCGGACACTTAACGGACTTGACTTTTTCTATTACTGTGACATTTATTTTATAAGAGTAAGAAGATAGATAATAAATGTTATTAAATAATAAGTGCTTGTTTTTTGCCAATTATTTACATTTGCGAATTACTGAATCATTCCTTTAACCTTGAGAGATTAGACTAATTCTGCGACGACGGCTGTGCAACTTATTTTTTTATACGAGTAGATTACACAGTCGTCCGCGAAGAGACGAATTGACGAACCTATGTTAGATGTGATGTCATGATTGTAAACTAAAAAGAGAAGAGGGCCCAGCACACTTCCTCGTGGCACCCCAGATGTTACTCGGGTCGGATTACATATGTAATGGTTAAGTTGAGCTGACTGGTACCGACTGTTTAGTAATTCTTCAATCCATGCAGTCGCTATCTCATGGAGACGCAGATTACGTAGTTTTAAGATTAGTTGGTTATAAGAAACCCAGACAAAAGCCTTTGAAAAGTCAATGAAAATGACATCGATGTAGACGGACATATGTGGTGCTTTGTGCAGATCTGTCACAATTAAGAAAGGTTGTGTGTGACATAACAACAATAATTTTTCGCGGCAACACCATGCTGGGTGTTAGGAAGTAAATTGTTATGGCTGATATGATCCATTACCTGTGAGTACATGATTTGTTCTAGTATTTGACATGAAATGGACGTAAGTGAAATCGGCCTGTAGCGGTCAGGGTGATTTTTGTTGCCAGATTTAAATATGCGTACCATATATGCAGATTTCCAGTGGTCCGGTATACAGCCTGAATAAAAAGGATTGCTGGAATATTGATGCGAGCAGGTTAGCTGAATGATGGCAGGTCGATTTAAGTAGTTTGGCGCTGATGCCATTGGGAACCGGACTGAATTTTTGGGGAAGTCGATTGATAGCGCTGGCTACGCCGTGTTCCGTAATTAGGATGGCTGCGAAAGGGTGTGAAATATGCATCCGCGACAGCGACCGTGAATCATTTAGTGGAAGTTCGTTAGTGAATACATCAGCGAAGTGTTTAACTAATGTTTCGGCACAGTGTTCTATGGTAAAGTGCTGCCGTCTTCACTCGTCAATACCAGTACTGAATAATACTTTTAGGGTTCACGACATTCCAAAATGTTTTAGGGTCGGTTGTCATGAGGTTAGAGAGCGTGTCATTAAAGTATTGGTCTTTCGCTTGAAAAATGACACTTTTTGGTAGAACAGTAATGTTTTCGTAGGCTGCCCAATCATGAGGTCAGTTGGATATAGTAACCTGTGTGGAGCATGAACGTGCATGTGACAACTTGACGATAGCAGTATTCTTAGACATCAAGAGGGCATTTGACACTGTTAGTCACGTTCATGTTCTGCTAAGTATGTTAGAACTCGGAATGTCCGGCAGGTCCTTGCGATGGATTTCTGAATTTTTATCAGGACGCAAGATATTTGTTCAGACGAGTGAAGGAAAGAGTGCTGAACATGTTGTCAAGCAGGGAGTACCACAGGGAAGTGTACTCAGCCCTTTTATTTTTAACTGCGTCATGGCTGATTTAGCGAGAAGACTGCCATCACAGTTAATATTCTCACTGTATGCAGATGACGTGTGCATTTGGACATCTGGAACTAATGTTCAATTACTTCAGATGGCGTTACAAGACGGCATAAATATTATTAACCGCTTTTTGAGAGAGAGAGGAATGGTTCTATCACATGCGAAGACTGCTGTATTGCCCTTCACTCGGAGACAGTTAAAAAATTTCACTCTTAATCTGGAAGGACAACCTCTAATGATAGTCAAACAGCATCGTTTTCTTGGAATAATACTTGATTGGCAACTATCCTGGGTAACCCACATAAAAAAACTCGAAAACGAGGTCGATGCGATAGTGAATGTACTTCGCAGACTTGCTGGCACATCATGGGGTGGATCAGTATCGACCATGCTCACTGTTTACAATGCATTAATACGACAAAAAATTGCGTATTCCGCGCCCATATTGCACGGACTTTCACACACGTCAGAAGAGCGACTTCAAAGACTTTTAGCTAGAGGACTGCGCATATGTCTAGGAGTTCCACGAGCGACTTCCAGCCGTCTTGTAATAGCTGAGGCTCGCCAATCACCGTTTCCAGTTATGAGAACTACAGAAACATGCCGGCATTATTTTCGTCTTCAAACACAGCATAAAAACCACCCATTGGTTCTAGACATAATGAAACGAGATAGATGTTATGTTAATAAAGAAATTCAGGAAAATCTTCATGTATTGCCAAGAAATGAATTTTGGAACTCAGATGTCGAATATCCTCCATGGCTGCTTGCTCGTCCAAAAATCGAATTGTCAGTAGATGGCATATTCAGAAAAAGAGACATGTGCATTCAAGCTGCTCAACAACTAGCACTTTACCAGATTTATATGCGGTATTCAGGATACGTACACGTCTATACAGATGGCTCTAGTACAGCAACCTCGTCAGCTTCAGCATTCTATATACCGCGCCTCAATAAACACGAATCGTTTAAGTTATCTCGTGCGACTTCGTCCACAACGGCTGAACTGTTCGCAATCCTATGTGCGTTAAAATTTATAACTTCAGTACGAGATGCGCAAAAATGGGTAATTTTCAGCGATTCACAGGCGGCACTCATATCACTCTGCAGCACAAAATCAAAAACAATCAGTGATAGCATAATATACGAAACACTTAGAGACCTCACGAAGGCAAGCCAAGAGAAGCATGAAATAAGATTCCAGTGGATACCTGGACATTGTAACCTTCCTGGCAACACAGCAGCCGATGAAGCAGCACGACAAGCACACCTCAAAGATGATGCAATTTCGCTCCCAAAATCAAAAAATGAATTACGCTGTATCCTAAGGGCAACATCTTTTAAAATGTGTAGAAATACGTGGTTTGACCAGAATTCGAAGAGCTCTGATTTATACCATATTGATCCGCTTATTGAATTCAAATTTCCGTTGTCATTAGACAGAAATATGGAAACCCTTATTCATCGATTACGACTAGGCACTGCCTACACAAAACATTTCTTACATAGAATTGGCCGTGCGGAAACCCCCGAATGTGATTGTGGATTTGTAGATGAAGATGTATATCACCTTCTTTTAGATTGTCCACATCACGACACACCAAGACGCCGACTTAAATCAACTTTATTGGCATTAGACCGCAGACCTTTCAGTTTAAGGAAACGTTTGGGCCCTTGGTCAACAACGGCCTTGCAAAAGAGCGCTCTAAAAGCTTTAACAACATTTCTTGAAGAGAGCGGCATTGTTGGCCGTTATTGACGCTTGTAATGTTTCTTTTATTTCAATGTAGCTGTGTATGTGTTTGTGGATTATGATTGTGTTGTATGTATGATTGATTGCATGTGTTGAGATTATGATTTGTGGATTTGTGATTTATGTTTATATTCTGTGCTGACTATATGTGAAAATGTGACTATATGTGACTATATGTAAAAATGCATGTACACGATGTGTGCACCACCCGCTGACTAGAGACTGTATTGTAAGGTGCCATTATTGTTTATATTCTTGAGTCTTTTTTCTCCAGTGCAGTGGAGTGATGGAACTTCTACATTGTATGTACCACTTTTTTTCCTCACCGTGTTGCTGTGGAAACGTTGCTTATATGAGAAGGCTATTTAAACCCTGTATGTTGTAGGTTAGACGTATTCAAGAGTTGAGGAGTAGCCGGCGCCTTACTTGTGCGTCAACATCTCCTCATATCATATCAATAAAAAAAAAGGTCAGTTGGAGCGACTCGCTTTGCCATAAATGCTTTTTTTCTTCTTCAGGCTACGTTTCAGGTCTCGGGGGAACCACGGGTCATCCGTTCTAGATGTTATTATTCTATGGACACAATCAGTTTCAATTTCTTTGAGTTTGTCCCGAAACAAGCACCAGTTTTGATTAGTTGTTCGGTGGTCAAAGTATTCATAAAATCGGTTGCAAAAGCCTGTAGCATACTGTCCAACTTTAAAAAAAGGTTAGCGCAGCTTGCACTAAGTTGTGCAAGGCTGAAGCAACAAGGAAGCTGGTGATCACCTAGCTTCTTCCAGTTTCGCTAGTCTCGGCTAAGTTTTACTAGGCTCGGCTAAGATTTGCTATGTTTAGGCTGGAAAGCGCGATACTCCGGATTAGCACGCAATAGCCGCATTCGTTCTCTGCTGGTGGCACAACGAGCTTCCAGCTGAGCGGCTTCTTCTTCGGGAGTCATGTACTTCTTCTGCCATGCCATGTTACATTTACTCAGTGCGAAGTCTACGAGAGTTGTCTGTGTCGCCATCGCTGCGACATGATCTTTATAATCAGTGTGACGTCATGGCCAAGCTTCACAAAGTGTTGTCATGATTAAGCAAACCAAGAATTGCGGCGCGAAGCAATGGCATGGCTGGGCGAAGCTGGGTAAGTGATTGCTAGGCGACCGCATTGACGGAGCGGGTCTGCTGGAACGCGGTGTCGGCATTGCAACGCGGTGGAACACAGTGTCCGTGTTGCAAGCTGCACTATGCAACGCGCAGTGACGTCATCGCTGGCGCGGCGGCGGAGGAGCGTTGCCGGAGCTAGGAGAAGCTCGGCTCAGATGTGGCAGGTGGTTGCTAGGCAACGCGCTGCGACGTCTTTCGCTAGGCGAGTTTTTGCGAACGCTGCGCGGGGAAACGAAAAGATTAAACAGCTCCGCTGTTAAACCTGAACGTAGGCCCGCATAGTTTGTTCAGCATTTTTTTTTAACTTTTGGCTTGTTTGCTGGTGGAAGTGAGACCAAGCAATGGACAGCCCAATGATCACTGATTTCTTCCAGTACGCGTGTGTTCGCAATTTTAGGGTGGGTATTTAGATACTGCCTTGTTGTGCTATAATAGCAGTTAAATTTGGCATTCAATAAAGTTATGCTCCTTCATTAACCCTTCACATGATTGTTTCACTGAAATACAGATTGAAACGTTATCAACATCGATTTAACAAAGTTTGTTATAAAGTGAAACAATAGCTTCGTGCGCTCGTCGTCACAATATGTAAACAGTGGTACAATCGCCTCCATGTAACCACTCGATGGTGCACGTAACGTCATTGGTTAAAAAAAGTCGCAGTTTCGTCCGAAAGGCGAAGCATCAATTGTGATAGAAAATTAGTAAACAGCAATGCGAAGTAAGGATAGTGCTTTTATCGGTCGTATGAACTTGTAAACATTCACTTACTAACTTAATTAACAAGCCGGGCTAGCAAACATGAACACACTGGACTGGATGACCACGGCAATACGCTGTCAAAACGCTGGAGTGAGGAAGCGCAGCAGCAGCAGCGAGCGACTTACCTTCGTGCTGCCTCTCGCTTCAATGCCAACTAATCGACGAAAACACAGCGGGCACGAAGCTATCAGCACTCGGCTCTCAGTCCCGATCGCAGATCACTTTCAAGATAGGGCCCGCTCGGCCGCGCGCGGCCACGCCATACGCTGGAGCCGTTAGGAGTCTCTCCAGTTAGGAGCTATTGCATGTAGATGACTGCTCGTGGTCGTAGTTGAGTTCCACAAGAGCAATGTACAATCACTTGCCATGGAATGAAGTGTAGCTGCTGCTTCTGCTCTTACCCATGGAATTGAAAAAAAAAAAAACATCCGCTTCTATCGGGCGCAGAATTGGCCGATTCGTCGGCGTGATCGTTTCCTCTGACAGCACAGTGTGCCGGCAGCCACTCATAAAGTATATCGTGTCCCTGTTGTGTTGAAGTATGGCGGAACTCTCTTATATCTGAAACATGTACATGAGATCCGCGGCGCTCAAGAACTTGCTTGCCCTTGAGCAACACTAAGTCACCGGCATTCATAGTAGGTTGGTTGATTTGCCACTCTCTTCATTGTTCGAAGGTACCCAAATACGCGGTGAGCCACATCTTCCAGTATTCACAGGCTCTGTACTCTATGCCATTCATGCCTGTAGATGTTACTCGTAGTAATCTAACCAAAAGCTGATGTCTTCTCTCCCAGATTGTGCGTCAGGTTACCTGCTGGAGGAGGAATAGCAGGTTCTTCCGAGTTAGTCACGCGGGTACGAGGGGCTTCGCATGTATAATTCCCGAAAATTCAGCTATGAGCGGTAAAGGTCCTTGGCCTACACAACTGGGAACACAGCGCCTACATGTGCTGTACAACATTGCGCAAAACAACAGTGCTGCGCTACTGCGTTCCCTTAGAACCTAAAGACAAATTTATTTTCGGCATCACCTTTTACACAAAAAACTTGTGCCATGGTGAAGGCATAGACAAAAAGTCAGTGAAGGGGTTTGAGAAAGTCTGTACAATTTATCTCCAGGGAACAAACGAAAGAGCATAGCCATGGTCATATAAAGCCAAGTCGTACGAAATAAAAGTTGAGAAAAGTAGGGATATGTAGGCGCATCAACATTACTGATAAATACTAAGAACTTCTGCAAACAAAGGAATAAAATTAACAAACCATAACAGGCAGTTCTACATGGTTATTTTTTTGTTTAAAGAGTACAGCAAACTGTATCTTATCATCTTTCGTCTTTATATAGTGCTGTATTCGGTAACCATTCGCTCCTGTTTCCCGTATCTAAATGAACAGTTCTTTATTTTAGGGCTGCCAGACAATGCGAGTGTCTAACGACTAAATTGTACTGCAGCTAGTAAACTTTATGTTTTGGTTGTGCTCTCTGCCTTTGTTCTTTCCTTGGTGCCACAATATTGCACACTATGCTGTTCTCGCCCTCTTACGTACACTTAGTCCTAAAGTCGGAATAACAAACTGAAAATGGCAGAACGCCAGAGAAGTATGAAAGTAGGCCAGAATTTTAAGAGACAAGACCAATATAGCTCCCTGACAGGCACAGCAGTGATTTCTTAAAAAGAGATTTCATCAAAAATTAATATTGCAGGTGCAGGAACAAAGATTGCAAAGGAAAGTCGAGAGGTGTTTGCACGAAAAACATGTATTTGTGCCTGCAAGGGAGAAATTCATTTTTTTTTCATTTTTACCACCCTCTCACTACGCCCTAAATGGTGGCCATCATTTTATGTAGCTTAGGAAACAATTTTTTTTCATGCCTTTTTTATGCCAATAACAAACCATTTCAAAGGAATGGGTTTTGTTCGCTTCCTTTTCATTTTTCTTGCTTTCCTAGAACTTAGGTAACATATTACTGCTTTGCGCAATAAAAATATGAGTGAGCTTCGCATCCTACAAATGCTGCTTGAATGCTATTTCTTTCGCGGCAACAAGTCTGCAGCTACTGTAAAGCAAGCCCGCGAACAGTTCAAAAAGTTAATTCTGAGGTTTTACATGCCAAAACAACAATATGATTATAAGGCTTGCCGTAGTAGGGATGCTCCGGGTTATTTTTGACCACCTGGGCTGCTTGAACATGCCCCAATGCGCGTTACACTAAGCCCGTGAACAGTGTCGCCGGGCTTATTTTGAACAATTTGCAAAGTCACCTCAGAGAAGTAACTCAAAATTCATTGAACAGCACTGTTTGACTTTCGACTTCTGTTTCTATGCAAATCGAGGAATGACTGACCAGCCAACGGAGCCGTCCATGCACCAGACGATGCGTTTACGACGAAGCGTCAAAAATCACTTAAGTAAACTACTAAATCCAGCAACTCGTAGAAATCGTGGGTGAAGTACTGCAAGCAATCCAAAATCTTTCCCATAATAAATGTTCATGCAGAATTGTGCAAGCAAGAATAAAACTAAAATAAAACTCCTCTTAATAACTCAGACCAGATACATCTTAAGCGTAATTACAGTGTTGTTGGCGATTTCTGGTCAAAACTGCTTTGCGCTATAAAATGAGTGCGCTTCAGAGGCAGGCAGCGCTGATTCCACGGCCCGCCGAATGAGGGCGCCACAGCACAAGGCCTGTAGTGAGCTCTGCCGCGAATTGGGCTTCGTGGCCGCGATCGAAGGAGCAACAGTGCGGCGCCCGCTGCCGCAGCCGTTGCAGCGCACCAGCCAACTGATCTCACTGAGCTCCTCACAATCCTGTTGGCCGGCCACGCGTACGGTTGCTGTCGCGGAGCAGCTCACTGAACGCGCTGTTTGATGTGGTTTCAATCGACATGGCGTCGTTGGTGGACTGCCAACTGCCTTCGCCTGTTCGCTCCATCCGACGGAGTGCTCATCTACTGAAGTCTTGCTCGTCGCGGCAGCTTTGTGTAAAGCCTACTTTGTGCCGAATACTCGTGAATAGCCCTGTGCTGTCTGCATCCTCGACCGAACTGTTCTGAACAACACGACAAAGAAGAACAACACGACAAATTCTTTGTCGTGTTGAAAAGATCATCTGTTTACCTTTTTCTTTGCAGTACATACTTGTGCGAAAGTGAATATTGGTGCACGCGTTTCTGCGTTATTGGATACAATCATACGCAAGCAAAACCATTCATAAGCCAACTCACACAGACTCTCTTACACTTACAGACCTTCGTGATTCCGATTCAAGGGAGCCCCTGTGAAACTTTGCGAGTGCGAGTCAGAAATGAAGTGAATCGAGGTGTGTCGTGGTAATCGTGAATCTGAATACGAGCATGTTCCTGTGAATTGTAGCTGACGGGAATATCTCTCTCTACGAGGAAGTCTGGATCACGTGTTATCCCAACAGTTTGTGAGTCTGTCGGACTACATGCGAGGATGAGTCAACAAGATAGCCCGTTAATCTTACTCGGTGTGTCTACCATTGTAGTTCAGCAAATGGCTCTGTTTCTCAGTCGCTAACGTTGTGAACCTATTTGAACCCAAGGATGTATTGAGGCCGCGATTCTGAATGAGTTCGCTGGTCTGATTTCTTGTGAGATTGAGTTGAGGGAGCCCTATGCTAAAGGCACACTTTGTGAGTGTGTATGAGTGCTCTTCATATTGCCGACGTATGGACCACGGCTATGGGAAGAGTGCTCGAAATGCAACCGACTCTGCCCTATTGCTAATGAAGAAAACTACAAAATAAATTACGGCAGAACTCGTCTCACGATGGCTGTCGATGGCAATGCGATTAGCATTTGATCAATGTAGCGACACAGTGTATTCCTGAAATTACGTTTATTTAACATGCATAGCAGTCATTATGAGTCGTGGGAATCGAACTATGGACATTTGGTGGGAGTCAAACCCACAACGTTTGGTGTTAGTTAAGGCAAAGTTAATTAAGGCACATTTCATTAAGATAGTGTGAGGCATTCATACTGACGACCTTTGCATGGTCTCAATTAGGGTGACGTTAATTAAGGCACAGTTAATAAATATAAAGCCAAGGTACTCGAACCCACGACCTTCTGTGTTATTAGGGCAAAGCTAATTAGGGCACAATTAATTAAGCTAGATTGAATGAAGGCACTCGAACCCATGACCTTTGGTGGGAGAAAAGAAAGTTATAGGAAGTAACAGCACATTCGAATGAGAATGACAAGTTTTTTAATGAACGTCTCGTGAGCGCGCAGGCTTTAGCCTTCGTCCTTTTTAGCGTGTGCAAAAGTGACTGTCAACTTCGGTTATATTCGACGTACTTCAATGTCGCCCCACTTTGCATGTGGCACTCGCTTGATAAGGTCGCCCATGAGCACGGCAGCATGACGACGGTTGTATGACGCCATGGAGGAAGGAAACAAAACAGGAGAGGCCCTGACGTCACTTTTTTGAAGCAGGAAGTGCAGCCATGTTGGTGTGCCACCTCTCTTTGCGCCTCCAATCAGGAGTTCTGCAGCTCGCCGGAGCAGATGGGCGCGAACTTCGAACTTGCATTGTTACGACCCGCCGGAAGTGTGTACTCCTGACGCGCGTCTAAACAAAGCCTACAAAACTTCTGTAGCAGTTTTAGTGAAGCAGACGCGCTCCTGTGTTTTTCCGTGGCAAGTTGCAGACGACGACGAAGACCCGAGCCGTGATTGCTTGAGGGTATCTGTTGCGGGCCGACTCTCACACTCACAGACCCAAAACCCAACTTTCAAGCTTACGCACGACACTCTAAAGTCAGCTTTTCTCGCGAACAAAAGGTGGTGCGGGAAAGACAGCGGCGGAAAAATCTTATCTCACTTTTCAGAGACCGAGAGCAGCAGCGAAAGCTTCAGGAGCGTGGTTGCCATAGCAACGTTGACATTTGGGGTACCCGTCTCAGTGATCCTTTGCGAAAAACAGCACGTGACTTCCGCCACACCTTCTCCAATACGTTCGTGCCGGCCAGGGCCTCTCCTGGGGTTTCCTTCCTGCATGTATGACGCCGACGCAGAGGCGACGATGGAATGACGAAGAAGGAATGACGTAGATGGAATGACATATAGGCGGTATAACGACGGCGGAATGACGACAATGAGAGGTCGCTTCTTGAGCGACGACGATGCAACTTGAAATAAGGCGGACACGGCAAAACAATTGTTGGATTGGAAAGAGGAAACCACGTAAGTGGTGGAACAAGGAAATTAAACAAGCTATAGAAGAGCGTAAAGAGGCATTTAGGGCTCATCGAGAAGCAAAAAAGTTGGGATTGCAAGAAGAAGAGGTGGTCCTTAGATGGAATACATACCGAGAAAAGAAAAGGGTTGCGAGTGAGCTCGTGCAAGAGAAAATTAAATGCGCAAGTTAACGTTGGGTGCATAACATTCACAAAAGAGACATAGGCGCTCCAAAAAGATGCTGCAACCATATAAAATCACTCGCAGCTCCAACTACAAACTCGCAAACAGCTATAAGGGATGAAGACGGTAACATCTACGAAGGAGACGATGCGCTGCGGTACATCACAGACGTTATTAGGGATAACTTCGGCACGAGAAAAAGCGTAGTTCAGACAACAGATCCTGCAACAGCAGAGAGGCCAGAGAGATCAAAATTTAGCATAGAAAGCTTTTATTGGAAAAGTCAGCAGAAAATGTCCCTAACAACACGGCAGCAGGACCCGATGAAATGCCAATACAGCTAATCAAAAACCTCGGTCCAAAAAGCAAGGCACTGCTGACTAATGCCATAGAGCAAGTGATTAGAACAAAGAAAATTCCCGTTGGATGGCGTGAAAGCAAGATGAATCTCATCTACAAAGGCAAAGGAGATAAGGATAAGACGAGCTCGAAGAGGCCAGTTACAGTAACGTCGGTGATATATAGAATGGCAATGCAAGCCATAAAATTAGAACTGTCGAAGTGGTTGGAGAAAAACGATGTGTTGGGGGAACTACACAAAGGGTTCAGGCCAGGCAGACGCTTAGAGGATAATATGTTTGTACTAACTCAGTGCATAGAGATTTCAGTAGCTCAGAAAGACCTTTATGGATAGCACTTCTAGATATTAAAGGAGCTTATGACAACGTAGACAGGGAATTGTTGTGGGATATTCTTCAATACGAAGGCATGGATGACGATTTCGTGGAGCTGCTGAGGGAGATATATAGAGACAACCAAGTACAAGTGGTATGGGAAGGTCGAAAAGGAAATGAAATGGTGGGAATTCACCAAGGATTGAAGCAAGGATGCCCTCTGTCCCCATTGTTGTTCACGCTTTACGTCAAGGGTATAGAAAGACGACTGGAAAACAGCGAATTAGGTTTTGATTTATCCTATATGCGTAATGGACAAATGGTGCAACAGAAGGTCCCTGGACTGATGTACGCAGACGACATTGTGCTACTAGCGGACAATAAAAAACATTTACAGATACTTGCGAATATCTGTGCGAATGCAGCGACAAAACTAGGCCTTAAGTTTAGCACAGAGAAATCAGGAATTATGATCTTTAATGAAGAGACGAGTAACTTCGTGGTGTCAATTAAACAGCAAGCAATACCCATAGTGAAGCAATATAAGTACCTCGGCGTACACATAAACGAAGGAAAGAATTACTCAAGCAACCACCAAGATAAACTGAAAATAAAGTGGAAGCGGAATGCAGCAATAATGAAACACAGAACACTGTGGGGCCACAATAAGTATGAGGTGGTGCGTGGAATCTGGAAAGGAGTAATGGTGCCAGCGCTAACATTCGCAAATGGAATTATATGGTTAAAATCGCAAATCTTGTCGGGTTTGGAAGTTAACCAAAGATCAGTAGGCCGGTTGGCTATGGGAGCCCACGGTAATACAACAAATGAAGATTGCAGGGGGACATGGGTGGGGCCTCTTTTGAAGTCAGAGAAGCACAAAGCAAAATTAGTTTTGAAGAAAGGCTCAGGAACATGGATGAAAATAAAAGGGCGGCTAAAGTGCACAAGTATCTGTACATGAAAAGCGTGGACACAGAATGGAGGAAGAGGTCAAGGAAGTTGACAACCAAGTACAGGATAATTGAAACTGTAAATAGACATCCAGGACTCATCAGAAAGAAAGTGAGAGAAATAGAGACCATGAATTGGATGCAAAGAATAGAAACAAAAAGGACAATGGAGATTTACAAGAATGAGAAGAAAATAAAAAAAAATATGGGGTTTTACGTGCCAAAACCAGTTCTGATTATGAGGCACGCCGTAGTAGGGGACTCCGGAAATTTAGACCACCTGGGGTTCTTTAACGTGCACCTAAATCTAAGTACACGGGTGTTTTCGCACTTCGCCCCCATCGAAATGCGGCCGCCGTGGCCGGGATTCGATCCCGCGACCTCGTGCTCAGCAGCCCAACACCATAGAAGAATGAGAAGAAAGAAATTAGAAGGGAAAATCTGTACGATAACACAAGCATCAAATAGCAGTGCCTTGCTATTTGAGGCTCGAGCCGGTTGCGTAAGGACGAAAACATATCGGAACAAATATTCGGAACTAGATGAGGCATGTGTATGCTGCAGTAAAGATCCAGAGACCACTCAGCACATCCTAATGGAATGCGACGGGATCCACCCAGCGAGGACCGTAGGTAACGTGAAACTCCCAGAAGCGCTTGGGTTTAAAGTGGAAGGAAACATCAACAGATCAGCCGTAGAGATAAGCAAGAGACGATTAGAGTACTGGTGGAAAAAAAGCAGGGAAAAGATGGATATGACCTGATCTCTTAAAATCATAGGTAGCGGTAAAAGGTAAATTTTATAAAAATAAAAATAATGAGAGGTATACAAAAATTCTAGATAAAGAACATGTATTGTATACCTGATTAAATCAAGCAGGCTCGGTGAATATTTGTCGCCGCCCCGTTTCAAAGGCGATGACAATAAATCATCATCATCATCAATGGTATAAAGACGACAGCGTGACGACGACGACATGCAGACAATGAGATGACGTCGAGTGTATTACGACGATGGCGTGACGACGACGGTGTAACGAAGCTGGAATGACGACGATAGCACGACCACGATGGCATGACGATGAATGGTTGAGAACGGATTCATGATAACGACTCGGTGTTATCGTTATCGTTACTGATGTGATGATGACAGTAAAACGACTACGACCACGTCACGACTAAGGCATGCCTATAATGGCATGACGACGACTTTTTGACGACGGTGGCTGAAGATGACGGCGTGACGAGAGTTGGATGTCGAAGTTAGGCCTCATTCACACAGCCGTCAAACGTTCCGTCGCGCCACCGTCACGGCACCGGTTTCCGTCAGGACAAAGAGTTTCCGAGTCGTTTTCTCCTCAAAAACGCGTCGCTGGCGACGTATATAGTGGTGCTTTACGTTTCCGTCGCCAGCCAACACCACCTAGATAGCACAAGGCCTACGCACTCCGATTCATGACGTCATGCTACCTGGCCCGACTGCCATAGAATCTAATGGGGATGCTCCAGCGTAAGCAACAGTGATTTTGACGTCACCGCTTTCGTCACGCCAGCCTTGGCAATGGAAATTTCCGGCCAGGTAGCATGACGTCATAGATCAGGATGCGTAGGCCTTGTGCAATCTAGGTGGTGTTGCGCCAGCACGGTGACGGAGCACCACCCCTATAAAATGGACCAATCAGAAAGTAGGAAGCCGTCCCTAAATACAGTCATATTACAAAGCTGTAGCTTGCCACAGCAACGCCTAGCGGCCAGTCGTAGACTAGATGGATAATGTCGATTATATTTCTCTAGGTTTAGGCAAACATGCCACCAGTCAGTCAACACGGTACATAACCCTGCTGCTGTCGACGTCACCACCGCCGTCGCTTATTCGTACACTGCTGCGTCGCGCCTGCTGTACGTTTTTTTTTTTTACGTGACGGTGACGCGACGGAACGTTTGACAGCCTTGTGAATGAGGCCTTAGAATCACCACGACCACGACGACATGGCGACCACGCTATGACAACAAATGCATGATAATGACTGAATGACGACGATGGCGTGCCAATGGTATCAGGACAATGGGATGACAACGAGTGCATAAGGACAATGGCATGGCGATGACTGTATTATGACGCCTGTATGACGACGCTGGGCCGACGACGACGGCGCGACCACGACGGCATAGCGACGACAGTCAGACAAGGGATGCCTGATAGAGACTGTCGGATGACGACGGCCTGACAACGACTGTATATTCACGAATAATTGATGACATTTTGATTCCAATTAAATGACGAAGATTGGCGTCGATGGAACGACGACAATGAGACGGTATTACTGAAGTAATGACGATGGTTAAACGAATGATGGCATGAAGAGAGTCGGAGGACGAAGCTAGAATGAAGACAATGAAACGACCATGACGGCAACTTGACGGCGCTGTGCCAATACATGGACGACGACTAATTATAACGATGGCGGGATAATGGCGTCAGAAAGAGAATCGGCTGGCAAATCTGCAATAACGATGATGCAACGAACACGAGGGCACCACAGCCACGAGCACATGCGTAGTGGCGAAAGCTATTAGACCACTCGGGCTACGGGGTCGGAGTGGATAGCTTGACGATTCAGATCACGAAGCTGGAATGACGGCGATTCAACGGCCACGACGACATCACGACGGCGGTGTGACAAAAAGCGCGTGATGACTGTACGATGACGATGACGAGACGTGGATGGTATAACGAGATGCGGATGACAAAGCTAGAATGACGACGATGCAACGACCCCTCTGGCATCATGACCTTCCGGCCCGAGCTATTAGACAACTTGGGTCGCTATAGGTCGGAGTAGAAAGTGTAATGGCGATGGCATGACGAGGGTCAGATCACGAAGCTGAAATGAGAACGATGGAACGACCCGATGGCATCAGAAGTTCAGAACCGCGAGAACATGCCTAGTGGCATAAGCAGGTAGACCACAGGGTCGGCGTAATAGGATAGATAGAAGGTAGATCTATGAATATATAGATAGATAGGTAGATAGATCGATAGCTGGATAGACTATTTGACAACAATCTGGAAATTTAGGATACATGTAGGCGCGTCTGGTGCGGAGTGATAATTGTGTAACTCTCGTTACACTTTTGGACTATTGGCGGAGGAGTGAGCCAATTTTCAGTTTCGATGAAATTACATCCCCCCAAAATAACTGCACATTTTAATGCGATCTATCTATCTATCTATCTATCTATCTATCTATCTATCTATCTATCTATCTATCTATCTATCTATCTATCTATCTATCTATCTATCTATCTATCTATCTATCTATCTATCTATCTATCTATCTATCTATCTATCTATCTATCTATCTGCCGGCCAGGGCGGCCGTATTTAGATGGAGGCGAAATGCAAAAACGCCCGTGTGCTTGCGTGGTAGTGCACGTTAAAGAACCCCAGGTGGTCAAAATTAATCCGGAGCCCTCCACTACGGCGTTCCTCACAATCGTAACTGGTTTTGGCACGTAAAACCCTCGAAAGAAGAAGCCTGTCTGTATTCTCACGGTATTCTGGTGTCAAACTACATTTGTCGGGGCGCCAACCTAAGTGTTCTTGGGCGCTATAACGTAAAATGATTCCAAACTGTTTCGATTCCGTCCGTCCTCTTACGCCGATCCAGTGACCTACGTTGTCCTGCTAGCTTGGTCACTAGGCATGTGCTCGTGGTCGTGATCACGTTGTGGCCGTTCCATTGTCACCATTCCATTTTCATCATCAGAATCCCATCATGCCGTCGTACTCAGGCTGTCGCTGTACCATCGTCGTCGTTTTAGAAACGCCATTCAAGTGTTTCGTCATGCATTCATCCTCATACCGCCTTCGTCTTTCCGTCAACGTTATCCTTTCTTCGTCATTACGTCGTAGTCATGCGGTTCTCAATCACGATTATGCCACCACGGACGAGCCATTTTCATTGTATCGTCTTCATACAGTGGTCTCCATACCGTCTTCCCGATGCCGCCGTTGTCGTTCCATAGTCGTATTCAAGTGTCGTCACCCGACTCCAGTGACACCCCCGTCGTCACGCCCTTGCCGTCACGCCATCGTTGTCATAAGCGGAAATTATTCACTTTCCCGGAAGGGGGCAAGTGACGATATATATATATATATATATATATATATATATATATATATATATATATATATATATATATACATAATATGTGTGCGTGTGTGTGTGTGTGTGCGTGTGTGTGCAGGAAGAATTTCTTCGGATCTGGTGTTTAATAAATTAACAGAAGTGCAGGGGCACGTAGAAAAGCACGAACATTTAATTTCGACGTTTCGGTCGGGGTCCGGCCACAACGTAGAAATTAAACGTTTGTGGTACATATATAATTCAAGAAAAAGTTCTGTAGGTCTGGTGCATAGGTAGCTGCAGAAAAGAAGGGGCACACTTACGAAAATTGCATGTTTAATGGTGTAAGGTTTCGGCGGTGGCACGGCCTTCGTCAGAATCATTACGACGTTCTTTATATATATCAGTGAAGCGCGTCGAATAATCCGGCAGTGAAATAGTTCGATGAATAAAAGTACGTTGAACAATATAGCGCGACTTTACTGACATTTCGGCCGCCAGGCCGGCCTTCGTCGGCATATATATACGGGGCGGTCAAAATTAAGCTTTACGGAATTTTTAAAAATTGCATGTGGCAGATATCATAATTCTTATCGTTGAGCTGGGTTATTCGAAGAGGCGGACATTAGTAGCACCAGAAATCGAAAACATATTCAACTAATTAACGAAAATGACTAATGAACTTCTTAGTTAATTGCTTTACGGCACATATTGCACTATACGAATTGCCGCCACTGAGTTTGCGAGACGCATTCACTTGAAATAAATTGCCAGGATGACGCCAGTTTATATATATAAATATGTGTGTGTGTGCCTTTTTCATGTTTATTGTGAGGCTTTCATTGATTACTTGGTTACGACTAATTCTAATCGGTTTTATCAATTTCTGCAAAGCACAACCAAAAATTCATGAAAATCTGCATTTTAATCTATACATTAGTGTTTGAAATAGGCTGTGGAATGATGTGCAGCTGCATAACAGGTCACGTCTACGAAGCATATAGCATTTTCCTTGGCACTGGCGGAACTTTAGATGTCTTGTAGCTGCATTAGTGTTCACATTTATCGAGGCTGCACTCACAAACAATAAATGCAGTTTGTTCTAAGCTTACCTTCTATATATTGTGCACAGGTGTCTTTCATAGCGGTATATGGTAGCGTTATGCATATTTTCTAACGTTCAGGGTCTTTCTTCATCTGCGCTTTTCTCGAAATAGGAAATGTGACCGTATCGTGATAAATGCACAGTTATGGTTCAATTGCATGGGTCTGCAGCTCTTTTATTCTGCCTGTCTGATGTGGCCGCGGATGAAAAATGCCACAAGCATTTGGAGCTGTGCAACGCTGAAGAAATATTCACAATATATTCACACTGTATTCTGGTGTCAAACTACATTTGTCGGGGCGCTAACCTAAGTGTTCTTGGGCGATATAACGTCAAATGATTCCAAACTGTTTTGATTCCAATTTCTGCAATCAGCCTCCACGATTGGTCAAAACATTTTCGAGCCACTCCCAACTTCGCCTGTCTGTCACGCGACGTCACGAAAACCGCTGTAGCGCCCCATCTGACATAACTTGTACACATTGATTATGCGTAATAAACCACACAAAAGAAAAGTATTCAATCCTGATTGGACGCCTTTTCACCATTAGCCCTCTGCTATAGGTCTAATGTTTTCTGACTGCGCCCACTTCGCCTGTATGTCACGGGACGTCACAAAACCGCGAAAACTCACTAAGTCAAAGTGACGTGTACGCGAAAAACGCGTTAATATGCCGAACAAAACTGAAAAATTTTCTGAATGGCCACAGACTGCCCCGTTCTGAAAGGAATAGAAGATGGCTGCCTACCGATCTCTCAGGCCCTCGCTACTCCCACCTGCCGGTGAGCATGTATATATTTGCGCATGATAAACCTCTTTGCGTGGCAGTAAAACGTTATCGAGCCCTTTCGGCATGCATACGACATTACTCTGCCCACTCTTCCTTGCTGAGGATGCTTTAGCGGCATTCTTATCCTTCCGTTGCACGCCGCCGCGATTTTCGACCAGCCACCGCAAGCTACGTAAGGCCATAGTCCCTTAATAGCTTTTTCTGGTCACGAAACTCCCGCCTCAGTTTGATATAGAGCCAGCGCCTGCCGCTAGGGGCACCATAGTAAAAGAAAGGCCACCTAGCCGAGCAACCGGATTTCTGCCGTCGCCGTCGCCGTGAGGTTCCGTATAAAGTCCAAGGGCGATAAAATCGTCGCCGCGCGCCGTATGCGCAAGCGAAAGCGCGTGGGGGGCGAGCGCTATCAAGGAGAGAGAACGCACGGTGAAAAGAAAACGCGACCGTCGCGCGAAAGGCCGTGGGGGTACGAGAGGGAGGGAGGCGGGGCGACGCTGTGATGAGGCACCAAATGCGTATCTTGCAACCGGGCGCAAGGGGAACTGGCCACTCAATCTCCCACGCGACAGCAAGAAAGCGGCAAGGCAGCGTGGGAGGGAGAGGAGGGGGGGGGGGCGCAGCTTCTACTCTGCCAACAACTGCGCTCGTACTTTGCCCGCTTGTGGCGGTCGCCCGCACCGTCTCTTATCTCCACACGGCTCTGACCTTTGTATGCGCTGTGCATTCGCCGCTCAGTTTCCGTTGAAGGGATAGACCGCACGAAACTTCGCCCGCTACGGCGGCTGCGCTTGCTGCCAACGTTTTGACAGTCGTTGTCTGCGGTCATTAAGTGTGATCTATTCATGTTTGCTTGTGCGCGCTGACACCACGCTTGTGAATTAAGCTATTAGGCGAATGTGTCCAAGCTTATGCAGCCGATAAAACTACTATCCCCACTCCGAATTTGCAATCGCAATTGATGCTTCGCCTTTCGGGCGAAACAGCGACGTAATTTTTTTGTGATTAATTTTTTGGCAAGATCCGCATTCTGGCATTCTACAATTGAAGTGGCGCGTTCGCCTGACGATGCCATTCAGGTGTTGTGTGCCAGGGGGCCGTTCCGACTACAACGGCACTACCGAAAAGGTATCGCTATTGTGCATGCCGAGTTTTCCTGAGCACTTCGAGAACTGGAAGCAAGCTATACCACGGCAAGATGATAATGATGATGAAAATGTATTTATTGTAGGATGGCTCGAAGGCCTATTATGGCAAGAAACGGACGATTTCAGCTTCGACTCCAAGCATGTGCGTGTGTGCGCGAAGCACTTTCATCCGTCATCCATCCCCGTACGGGCGATTTCACGATAAACGGTGACGCCGTATCGTTGCCGAGGGACAAACCGCGCCGCAGGCCTAATGCCATTCCTTGTGTTTTTCGACGGCCTCTGTGTGTGTGTGTGTGTGTGTGTGTGCGTGTGTGTGTGTGTGTGTGTGTGTGTGTGTGTGTGGTGTGTGTGTGTGTGTGTGTGTGTGTGTGTGTGTGTGTGTGTGTGTGTGTGTGGTGTGTGTGTGTGTGTGTGTGTGTGTGTGTGTGGTGTGTGTGTGTGTGTGTGTGTGTGTGTGTGTGTGTGTGTGTGTGTGTGTGTGTGTGTGTGTGTGTGTGTGTGTGTGTGTGTGTGTGTGTGTGTGTGTGTGTGTGTGTGTTGTGTGTGTGTGTGTGTGTGTGTGTGTGTGTGTGTGTGTGTGTGTGTGTGTGTGTGTGTGTGTGTGTGTGTGTGTGTGTGTGTGTGTGTGTGTGTGTGTGTGTGTGTGTGTGTGTGTGTGGTTGTGTGTGTGTGTGTGTGTGTGTGTGTGTGTGTGTGTGTGTGTGTGTGTGTGTGTGTGTGTGTGTGTGTGTGTGTGTGTGTGTGTGTGTGTGTGTGTGTGTGTGTGTGTGTGTGTGTGTGTGTGTGTGTGTGTGTGTGTGTTGGTGTCCTATTATAGTACCTCCATGAGAAGCATAGGCACATATAAAAACTTGTTCTGGTTTGATTAATAACATATTTATGACATATAACCATGATTGCACTGTCTGTGTGTTGATACTTATAGACGGCAAATTATTCGCATAGCCACTTTTAGGTAGTTTCAGTTCTTGCCCATGGATTTCGCATGCTGATAGCACCAGTTATTGACAATTTTAACATTTGCTTAAGGTTGCTACCTCAGCGCTGCCTTGCTTACAAAGGGGCCATGCCACAGAAGTAATTTTGTTTCCTGAAACAAAGCAGGCTTCCAGCCGTGATAAATGGGACGTGAGGAACTTACTGCAACAAGAAAAAAACAAGATCTCAGTTTCTGTGTCAATACAACTTTCAGATCGTTTTTGAGGTCTACACTACAGCAGTGCTGAGTAAAAGCGAAAATTAAATGTTATTTCTCATAAGAATTTTCGCGAGTTACAACGGCTACATTTGCGTCAAAGAAAGCTCGCGGTTCAAATACTATTATGCGTCGCAATTCGCCGAGGAGGTATGGTACTGAGTGCAACGGACCGTCAATCCTCGTCACTCTGCGTGTGCGAGTTAGAGATGAATAAGCGCAGTGCTGAGTCAGTCGGGCATAATAATCCGTTTGGGTTTTCATAGAGTATATTGACAACGAAAATCGCGTTTGAAAACTTTGTCGCACATTTGGAATAATACGCACGAAAACTAGCAAAGGTTGCGATACATGAAAATGACAATACTTCCCTTCAAGCAAGCGTTTCATTCACGGCTGCGATCTGCCGATGTACCTGTTCCAAACTAATTCTGACGTCATAGAACATTTTTTACGTGCAATTAGAATCTGTCACCATCGCCTGAACGGCTCGAGTGCAATCAGAATTCAGTAACAGCACACGACCTTGAGCTCAGGTTGTCGTTTACTGGCAACGCCACGCCGCTAATGTCTTACTCTTTGTACATCGCATAAAAGTCGCTTAAAAGTTGTTAATCGAAGCCGGTTGGGCCAACTAACGACAGATTGCTCAGTAAGAAGAATTCTATGCGCGTCGTCTGCTGACACACGGAGCCGACAGCTGACTTTGAGATTGTTTACTTTTTGTACGCGCCTTGATTTCGGTTAGAAAACACTCCCATATGTTCCAGTTTGGATGCTGTAACTGCTACGACAAAATAGAATGTAAATAAAATCGAAAAGAAGCTGGGCTTTCGGCCGCAACGTGACCAGAGCAGAAAAAATGTCGCAGTTTCGCCCGAAAGGCGAAGCATCCATTAGCGATTGCAAATTAGTAGGGATAGTAGGCCTTCGGAGTAGTAATAGTAGTTTTATCGGCTGCATAAACTTGGACACATTCGCTTACTAACTGAGTTAACAAGCGTGGCGTCAGCGCGCACAAGCAAACATGAATAGATCACACTGAATGACCGCAGACAACCACTGTCAAAACGCTGGCAGCAAGCGCAGCCGCCGCAGCGGATGAAGGTTTGTGCGGTTTATCGCTGCAACGGAAACTGAGCGTCGAATGCACAGCGCATACAAAGGTCAGAGCCGTGTGGAGATAAGAGGCGGTGCGGGCGACCGCCACAGGCGGGCAAAGTACGAGCGCAGTTGTTGGCAAAGCTGCGCCCCCCCCCTCCCTCCCTCCCGCGCTGCCTTCCCGCTTTCTTGCTGTTGCGTGGGAAATTGAGTGGCCAGTGGCCAGATTGAGTGGAGATTGAGTGCCACGGCCTGCACAGCCGTGCAGGCCGTGGCGCGCTTCGCATGAGCACGGGCCTGCACGGCAGCAACAACGCGTAGCCGAGAAGCGCTGAGTCGCGGCTATAAGGCCTGTCCTCGTTACCGGCACGGTAACTCGCCGCATGCCGTTCGCCATTCGCGGGCAGCTGTTCGACGGCGGTTTTCCTCGCGAACGGCGAGATTTCCTTGCCGTAAAGAGGCTGAGACCGGGACCCATTTCTGCGGCAGCCTCACCGCCACCGATCGCTCGACGGCGCCGATATTGTCGCTAGGCCTTCTCCGGTTCACTTCAATAGCTAAAGCGAACGGCGCTTCGGAATGAATCGCCGACGCTCACAAGCCGCAATATTTTCTTACCGTTGTTGTCGCTGTTGGCGCTAATTGTACACAAAGAAGAAAATACGCTGATATTAGCGGCCCCGTCGGCTGCGATGCGAGCACAGATGAGCCGGTCGTCTCAAAGTCCGCAATGATAAGATGTGAGCATGTGATGAAGGTGAAAAGTTGTGATCATAACGACCATAGATGGATCTGCTTGTTTGTTTCGGAACTGATTCCAAAAGGTCAATGTCACAAGCACAGTATGAGGGGACGAAACAGTTGACGCGTATTCCAGCATCGGCGAACTAGCGATTTGTAAGCAGTTAGTTTACATTCCTTTGTTGCATTTTTTAAAGTTCGTTTAAGGTATCCGAGTTTCCGAAGTGCTTTTCCAGAGATGTGAATAATGTGAGCGTGCCATTATAAGTTAAATGAAAAGATCACACACAGGTATTTGAAGTCATTAACCTGGGACAAGTTACTACCATTGGCATTGTAAGAGAAATGTAGTGGCTTCTTTTTGTTTACAAAGGTAATTGCGACTGTTTTAGTGAAATTAATTTTCATTTGCCAAGTGTTACTCCATTCGCAGAGCAATGAAAAAACATTGTTTAATTCCTGTTGATCACTGGCACTGGTAACAGTGCGGTATAGGACGCAGTCATCAGCATATAGACGCAACCTTACGGTGGTATTACTAATAACACTTACTACATCATTAATGTAAATTACAAATAACAGAGGTGCAAGCACCGAACCCTGAGGCACACCTGACGTGTCTGTGACTGATGATGACTGTGCGCGATTAAAAGTGACGAATTGAGTTCTTAATTGTAAGTAGTCAGTAATCCAGTCTAGTAATTTAGACCCATACAATATTCCACGCAATTTACACAGAAGCTTTTTATGGCAGACTAAGTCAAATGCCTTCGAATAGTCAATAAAAATTGCGTCCATTTGATCGCGGTTGTGGAGTGCAGACGCTATGTCGTGCGTCAATTGAATGAGCTGCGTGACAGTGGAAAAACCGGTTCGAAAGCCATGCTGGTTTTCGGAAAGTAGATTGTGAAAGGTTAGATACGGGACCATGTGTTTATGAATAATGTGTCCAAGAAGCTTGCAGCAAGTGGAAATAAGAGATACTGGTCTCTAATTAGCTATTATTTGTTTATCGCCAGATTTCAATACTGGGATGACACTAGCAATTTTCCAAGCTTGGGGAGCGGTTGACGTGTCCAGCGATTTATTGAAAATTACTGTAAGATACCGGGCATTCCATTCTGAGTACCTCTTTAAGAACATATTAGGTATGGCGTCAGGTCCCGCGCTCTTAGTTGTGTCAATCTTCAGCAACAGATTATGAACCCCTGCGTAAGTTACTTCGAGACAGGGCAATTCGTGTACGGAACTATGAACGAAGTCAGCGTAGGAACCGTCACCTTGATGAAAGACACAATGAAAATAGTTATTAAAGCCTTCAGAGATGATGATAGGATCAGTGCAAATATGATGGTTGATAATGATTGCTACAGAGTCATGAGAAGAGGGAAGTATTGCTTTCCAAAATTTCGACGGGTTTCATGAACTTTGTTAATGTCGTGTTAAAGTAAAAGTTTTTAGCTTCCATCATCTTTGAGCGAGAAAAGGAGTGCATCGTGACTTTCGCTGCGAAGGCGGTTACGCTTGCGCATGCGTTTAATGCGTCGTATGAGCTGGATTATGTCACGTGTGTACCATGGATGCTTCAGGTTATGTTTTACACACTATTGTGGAACGAACTGCAGCACACAGGTACGCACTATATTATAAAACTGTTCTAACAAAGCATCAACATTGCAGGTTTCACTGCTTGCCACGAAATCACATCGCGCGGCAGAAGTTCTACGGCACGGGGGCCGTTTCGCCGTCGGTGTATTTGCCGCTAGCCTGGACATGCCTTAACCGGAAGTGGACAGTGTCTTGAGAAGCGCGTTGGCGATGACGTATGTCACGTGACATTTGGAGGAGCACTCGACGAGGAGGAGACCAGCCGACATGGAGAGTAGCGAAGGAAAGAGCGAAACGAGTGAGGGCCGTGTTTGCATCATCAAACGCGTGTAACTCCACACTCCGCTACTACGGCACCATTTCGAAAAATTCTCGCGGCTACGTGTCCGTTTTAGACTCGTGCACAACTGCAACACCCCAACTAAAGTCCGACCTCTGGGTGGTTTAGGGGCCCTTTAAAGGTTGGTTTCCTTTCTTTTGTTAAGGAACATTATTTTCGAAATATTTTGCTGC
The DNA here is from genome assembly GCF_013339745.2 of Dermacentor silvarum. NCBI lineage: Eukaryota > Metazoa > Arthropoda > Arachnida > Ixodida > Ixodidae > Dermacentor > Dermacentor silvarum. The sequence continues at coordinate 37,553,194 of NC_051159.1, read as the reverse complement.
AAGTAGTATTTCAATGCATTCCGTAGACGCGGAGTTATCGGCACTAGAATATCGTCTTTCATTTCCTTCCGTGGTGTTCCCGCTCCTTCTTCAACGGCTTGCACTGCGGAGGTTACGGCGGAGCAGGCAGGTGCCCGCAATACTACGGCAAGTGCGCGTCACAGTGGCAGGCAGTTTAAATATGGTTATGGATGTTCACGTATACGACACTACTTTCTGCTTAGGCGCCTACGACTTGTTAAACTCAAAGGGTTTCCATTAGCTTACGATTGAGCTGCCATAACGCTTACATATTCGAAAGGCGAACACTATAAGATACTTCGAAAGGGTGCAGGTTATTCGATGCCATATGCATGAATCAACCATACAGCCACAATTATACGTGGAAGTATAAGCTGCAGATAGATAGCCATAGAGAGCCTGGTGCTCTCTGGCCTCGGGTGTTTATGGGCAACGTTGTCTCTTGCCTTGTATGAATAAGTTACCATTCTCAAAAAGTGTATCAGGCCCCTTTTAATGAACTGACGAATTTATTGTAATGATTGCAACTTGGTGAATTTGCAAATACCCGTTTGAGGCTAAATTTGCATTTCCTGCGCCCCTTTCTCTGTTTCACCACACGTTCATCACTGCATTCATCTACGTTCCTTACTGGAAAAAAGGGGGGAAAGAACAGAGTGGCGAGAGTGTTTTGGGCCATAAAACTGCACGGCAGAAATTCTGAGAGAATCATAAAAACGCAAGCAGCCCCCGAGGGAATTGTTGCCGCTTCCTCCCACTGCATGTTCATTGGCATGTTCATGTCCGCATCGTTTTCTGGATGTTGGTCGCATCTTGATGAGATTTTAACGAGAGGGAGCCAAACGGGTAGAAACAAACGCAGAGCAAGCGAGAGAAGCGGCTGAGCGCAGGGTAACGACGACGCCGGCATTGAGTAATCACATCGGCGTATGCAGTGCCTACCGTCGCTTGTCAGTTTACTAGGTTCTCTTTCCATACTCTCATTTCTTTGTCGTTTTCAGCGCCTCGCCATCAGGTCCCCAACCCATGCACGTCGTTTAGTGAATTGCTTCACGTGTACGTTCCTTTCATAGTGTATAGAAAGGCAATGGTTAGCAGGTAACCCATCCTTCCTGCTCACTACTCTGGGCAACATCCCTCTGTATCTGAGCACTTCTCTGACTTCTCGATCTCCTGTCTCGCCTTCCTAACCCGCCCATCCACTTGTAGCAACCCTATTCACCAGTAAGAACCACGGGGAATTTAGTGCGCGCACCCTTTAATGCATGACGCAAAGGCGCAAGCTTCCAGAAATATGGCGTGACGGCAATGCGGTGACTCGTGAGCACCTCCTGAGCACTCATAAGAATAAAAAAAAATACAAGGGTGTTCGAGATTTTTAAGAATAGAGAAGCATCGCTAGATGGATACAATGTTGCGACAGAGTGAGACGGAAAGGAGGGCTAAATCACTGTGTACGACGTTGGAAACGCTCAGAATCCCATACATGGATGAAAGATGCTGAGGATAAGAAAGGGGAAGGCTCTCTATGGGCGCTGCCATCACAACGCACTCAAGTTCAAAAGGAGTAGCAAGAAAGAATAGCGGCGGGGCGTTATCCACATGACTCCGGCGCAAACAGGGGTAAGCGTCTGTCGAGCGAGAGCGACTGCCGCAGGGCAAAATGACATATAGAAGCGATAGAGACAGCACGGGGGAGCTGAACCACGTGAAAAGGGAGGTTCGCCAAGGGAACAAAATAAGAACAAAAACTAAAGGATTTTTTATCGGTAGTTCAAAAGCGGGCTCTAGCACTTTTTAAAGAATTATTTACTGTCGCGTCGATCTAATTTATTTTTCACCATGCTTTTTTAACCTATCGCAGAAGGGCGTCAAAGGGATCTTCAATAACCTAGTTGGACATTACCCTCTTTGCTAGACAAGAGAGGCACCAGGCGCATCAACTTATTTAAGAAAACACTTTGAAACAATTTTTTTTCTTGAGTGCAAAGAAACATCCTTCTCACGTTGCTCGCATTTGTCCTTGGTTTGCGAGGAAAGAAACGCAATGAACTATTTGCATCGAGCCCACTGGTCACGTGCGTAATTTCACAAGCTTGTGTAGTGGCTACTTGCCCTGTTCGAGCCACCACTTATTTCGTCTTGCTTGGATGTCCCTTGCGTTTCGCACAGCTCGATTGTCTTTTCTCGTGAAACTGTGAAAAGGGCCCTGCAACACGTTTTAAGGAAGTCGTGAAATGTATTTGCAGTTAAAATTAAGGGCACTATTTAATCAGCATTTTGCAGTCAGAAGTATTTGAATGCGTATTGTCTTTGATGGCCATTCTTCATTTCTCTCCACCGGTGCTTCCGCGCCATTTTCAACAAATTGCACTGCGGAGGCTACATCGGAGCGGGGCCATGTCCACAACACTCGGCCCAGTGGTCGTCGCTGCGGCGCGCCGTTTCAGTATGCCTTTGGATGTTCACGTAAACACCACTATTCCCCGTTTCAGCGCCTACTACATTCTAAATTCACAAGCCGTCCCTGAACTTACGCGCGGTTTATCCAGAGCTTATAACATGTTCATATGCGACATTTGTATTTGTATATACATATATATGCTACAAAAGGTACAAGAAGGTACAAAATGAAGGTAGTACAAGCCTACGCCCCAACCTCTAGTCACGATGATGAAGAAATACAACAGTTTTATGAAGATGTTAAATTAGCAATGAGAAAGGTGCAGACTCAGTGTACTGTAGTCACGGGCGACTTCAATGCAAAAGTGGGGAAAAAGCAGGTTGGTGAGCAAGCAATTGGCAACTACGGCATCGATTCTAGCAATTGAAGAGGAGAGATGTTAGTAGAATTCGCGGAAAGGAATAGGCTCCGAGTAATGGATACCTTCTTCAGGAAGCGCAGCAACAGGAAGCGGACGTTGAAAAGCCCTAATGGAGAAACAAGGAATGAAATAGATTTCATACTCTCTGCCAATCCAAGCATAGTGCAGAATGTAGAAGTGTAAGGTAAGTTTAAGTACAGTGACCATAGGTTAGTGAGGTCTAGGATTTCTCTCAATTTGAAGAGAGAAAGAGTGAAATTAGTCAAGAGGAAACAGGCCAACCTAGAGGCGGTAAGGGTAAAAGCAGACAAATTCAGGCTGGGGCTCGTAAATAAGTATGCGGCTTTAGAAAATGCAGATAAAGACAACATAGAGGTAATGAATGAAACCGTAACTAGGCTGATCTCAGAAGCAGCAATTGAAGTGGGAGGTAAGGCACCAAGGCAACCAGTAGGTAAGCTCTGCCAAAAAAAACAAAGGACCTAATAAAGAAACGACAAAACATGAAAATGTCCAACTCAAGAGATCAGATAGAATTCGCTGAACTGTCAAAACTGATCAACAAGAAGAAAGTAAGGGATATTCGAAATTATAACGTGGGAAAGATTGAGGAAGCCGTAAAATATGGACGCAGCATTAAATCAGTAAGAAGGAAGCTTGGCATAGGACAAGGCAAGATGTATGCACTGAAAGATAAGCATGGTAATATCATCAGCAATTTCAATGACATAGTAAAAGCAGCGGAAGAATTCTACACTGACCTGTACAGTGCCGAAAACAGCCAAGCTACTTTCATTCGAAATAGGGATGAACCGGATACAGAGGCTCCTTCTATAACTAACGATAAAGTTAGAAGGGCCTTGAAAGACATGACCAGGGGCAAAGCTGCTGGACAAGATGGAATAACAGTAGATTTAATCAAGGATCGAGGAGATATCATGCTTGAAAAGCTTGCTGCCCTTTATACGCAATGCTTCACAACTTCAAGTGTACCAGAGAGCTGGAAGAACGCCAACATTATACTAATCGATAAGAAGGGAGACGTTAAAGAATTGAAGAATTATAGACCCATTAGCTTGCTTTCAGTGTTGTATAAAATATTCACCAAGATAATTTGCAACACAATCAGGGCAACACTTGACTTCAGCCAACCAAGAGAACAGGCTGGCTTCAGGAAGGGATATTCTACGATGGATCATATCCATGTCATCAATCAAGTAATCGAGAAATCTGCGGAGTACAATCAACCTCTGTATATGGCCTTCATAGATTATGAAAAGGCATTTGATTCAGTAGAGATACCAGCAGTCATAGAGGCATTGCGTAATCAAGGAGTACATGAGGCATACGTGAATATCTTAGCAAACATCTACAAGGATTCCACAGCTACCTTGGTTCTCCACAAGAAAAGTAGAAAGTTACCTATCAAGAAAGGGGTCAGGCAAGGAGACACAATCTCTCCAATGCTATTCACTGCATGCTTAGAAGAAGTATCCAAGCTCTTAGACTGGGAAGGCTTAGGAGTGAGGATCAACGGCGAATATCTCAGCAACCTTCGGTTTGTAGATGACATTGTCCTATTCAGCAACAATGCAGACGAATTACAGCAAATGATTGAGGACCTTAATCGAGAAAGTGTAAGAATTGGGTTGAAGATAAATATGCAGAAGACAAAGATAATGTTCAATAGCCTGGCAAGGGAACAAGAATTCAGGATCGCCAGTCAGCCTCTAGAGTCTGTAAAGGAGTACGTTTATCTAGGTCAATTACTCACAGGGGACCCTGATCACGAGAAAGAAATTTACAGAAGAATAAAATTGGGTTGGAGTGCATACGGCAGGCATTGCCAAATCCTTACTGGGAGCTTACCACTGTAGTTGCAGAGAAAAGTGTACAATCATTGCATTCTACCGGTGCTAACATATGGGGCAGAAACTTGGAGGTTAACAAAGAAGCTCGAGAACAAGTTAAGGACCCCACAAAGAGCGATGAAACCAAAAATCTTAGGACTAACGTTAAGAGACAGGAAGAGAGCGGTGTGAATCAGAGAACAAACGGGCATAGCCGATATTCTAGTTGACATTAAGTGCAAGAAATGGAGCTGGGCAGGCCATGTGATGCGTAGGATGGATAACCGGTGGACCATTATGGTTACAGAATGGATACCAAGAGAAGGGAAGCGCAGTCGAGGTCGGCAGAAAACCAGATGGGATGATGAAGTTAGGAAATTTGCAGGCGCAAGTTGGAAAATGCTAGCGCAAGACAGGGGTAATTGGAGATCGCAGGGAGAGGCCTTCGTCCTGCAGTGGACATAAAATATAGGCTGATGATTATGATGATGATGATATATGCTACGTTTGGAGAGGAGCCATCGCGCTGTCGCAGACCCAAAGCGTCACAGGTGAGCACTAAGTGGTCGACTGTCTCCTCCTGTTGCCCACACTTCCCCCGAATCACTGCCGCTACGCCCACATATGCATCGTAGTGGCGACTTGTTTTCCACGTGTGGCAGCGGACTCTCTCTTCACCAATTCTGAATTCCCAAAACGTCTGCGTCGCATGAGGGCCGCATGTTGCTCTCGCGGGCCGCTGCCGCAGCTTCATCCATAGCCGCTTACTCCCGACGGCGGTTACGACGAGCGGCATTTCGAGCTGCTCTAGCTTCTTCCGCAGTGGCGTGCTTTCGCGGTCTTCCCCGTCCGCGACTAGGGCTGGTTGCGTCGTCACCCGTAGCGATGCGGAATGAATTTCTGAGCCCACGTGGTGACGTATACAAAGCGCGCGAGCGTGCTGCTTCCATTTCCAGAACGTTCTACGGGCGCCATCGCCGACATTTCCCTCCTCCCCAGCGCCACCAGCGCACTTGCCCTCACCGGCCCTACTGCGCTGCTGCTGACATTTTCCTCCTCCTCCTCTTCCCCAGCGCCGCCGTTGCCCTTTAGCTCTCCGCTCCTACTGCGCTGCCGTTGCCCTTTCCCTCAACTCTCTGACCGCGCTCCGTCACCCTTTCTCAGAACCCTCCTCCGGCGCTGCTGTTTCCCTTTCCCGGAGAGCTCTGTATTTCTGTACTTCAGAACTCGACCTTGAAACACAGATCTAAGGATTTCGGTTTAAACTCACGCATGCGTGCACCCGCGGCTCGCCCAGCTAGCTGCCAGACTACAATTGGTTTCTAAGCCTGAAAATACGAGCACAGCAGATTTCTTGGCATTGGAGATTAGCCGCTAACCACATGTGCTTAGCGGGTAATACCAATCCGAGAAGCTTCCAGGCCACTGGACTGCCATCATACATGTGCGTGATATAAAATCGTGACCCAGCTGCCAGTTGCATATTCTCTAGTTCGGATGCATACAGCATATACCGGAGTGGCAACAAGGGAACACGCTGACCGAGACCGTGGTTTTCCATCACTGGCTCGGCTTGGGCCTCGCAGACTGATCCACACATCCGGCACTCCAGTTTCTGCAAGGCGATGAAAGGTTGGGTAATACGGTACGCCGTCGTGTGCCTTCGGAACGACTAGAAAGCACGTGAAAAGGCCTCTATAGTTCTCACGCGCAATATCTGTAGCCTGTGACTGCATAGAAAATATTTTTTTCAAGGCGCCGGTTGCTATGGAACCCATTCTGCAGCTCCATCAGGACTATACTGTGTTTTGCTCATGCGCTCATCCATGCCTTCACAATCTGTGCAAAAGCACGATACAGCGTACTTCTCATAATAAATAAGTCTGCCCTGTATCACCTCCTTTCTTGAGTACAAGACTAATCCATCCACATAGATAATATGTCGGGCCTTCGTCCCATAACATGATATTTGAAAATATATGTGCGAGATGCTCTCGTGTTTTACCTCCCAAGCATTTCATCAAACCTGCAGGAATGCCGACAAGTCATTTAACCATGTGGACTCCAATCCATCTGATGCCCCACCGAAGGCCTTGCGGGTCACGTGCCATATATATGATCTCGTATGCAAATCGCGATTCCTACTGTGGTCGCTCTTCGATTAAGGATTGGTATTCTCTTAGTGCTCTTCGGCAGAGTCTATCCCTGGTTAATCCGCCTCCGCACTGAACACATTGCGTATGTCTTCTGTCAGTTACTTTTCCAGGTTAGAAACGGGCTATCCACTGTGATCCTGCCGCATCTGTGGAACAGGAGCTCTTCTGTGATGGAAAGACACATACCACCAAAACTGTATGGCCCCGTAGCGGCTGTCCCCCATGACTGACTCGAATTGCTTGGTGTCATACTCAGCCATCTTGCGCTGCACTATTGCGAGCATGGTGAGCTTGCAATCAACGTACTCTTGCCAAGACTGGTAGGATTCCTGCGCAGAGATAGTTTTGGCCGCGTTTCTATGTGCTTAGTCTGCGTCCTATAGGGCAATTCGAAAACTTCACCAGCTTTCTATCCCATGAGTTCTTACCTTGACACCTTCTCGTGATTATATGTGCACTTCACATGTCTTCGTTATGCATCATAATTTTTCGACATACTCATAATGGGTTGGTGGTTCTGAGTTTTGGCAGCTATCCTCGAATTAATTAGCAATGCTATTATTATAGGCGGCTTCAGTTCGTCGATGTCCTGCGCCCCCACTCAATGTAGCTGTCGCGTCTGAGAACTCCACTTGTCACTCTCGCCCATTAGCGGCATGTAATGTGGCAGGCCACACCTCTGTTTCATTGAGCGGCCGTGGTTAAAGGCTGCTCGGTCCAGTTTCCACTTGTGGTCTGTACGAATCGTGAGATACTTCGCACCCTCTGCTACGTCGCACGTCGGACCAGTGCCTTGATCCGGTGCTCCGCAGCCGCTGGGGACTCCAGGCCGGTAGGTGACCGCTAACATGAGTGATTAGCTAAAGAGCAGCTCAATGCTACACCAGGCAGGCTAATTCTTCTTCTTGAGAAGGATTTTCTTCTTTTGAAACTTATGGGGGGCCTCGCTAACTTGGTTGTACTTAAAATAACATAGCCGCACTAGATCGCAGTATTATTTTTTGCCGGTTTTAGACGCAACCCCAAGCCCAAATAAAAGTGACCAGAACAAGGATTTTAGCTTGGGTCCTGAGTATAGAAACACGATGCTGTGCCACTACTTCACATCATCAAAACGAGCATAGGAGCCGTACAAGTGGGCACGTTCACTGTGGCGCGCGAATCAGAACGCGCATCAGGTCGAACGCCATCGGCGCTAGCGGGAGAGCCTGTCACGCCAAGCAAGGCACTTGCTTTTCACACGGCATGGGAGGCGGACAAACATGGAGTCATATCGATGATCGAGGCACCACCTTCTTTGCCTTGTTTTGAAACATGCACATGTCCCCACAGTACGACTTGAACGGCGTCCGTGGCCTCCCATGTGGCCTCTATTGTAGCTTATGGCGGCTCTAAAGGGGGGAAGGCCCCTGCCGCAGTGTCCGGGCCGGAGCAGCAGAAGTGCAGATGACAGTGTTGTAGCTTCCCCACAGCACCTGCGCAGGCGCCCACGTCCATCGCTTGCGTGTCCATGTAGGATGCAGCAAACAAAAAAATGGTGCCGTGCTCAGGGCGAGAATGCAGTCGTTTGAACCTTACCATCCACGCACAAGCTGTAGGTCAGGGGAGTAGAACGTCGTGCTGTGAGAGGGGGGTAAGCAGGCAGTTGGGCACAAGGTTGGCGGAGTTCATTTCCATGCGGTTGAAGAAAGTTCCAGTATTGACTTTCGCCCCGCGCTCAAGAAAGGATTTGTGCCGGAGAGAACCTTGCAATGCTGCGAGAGTGGTTAGATGAGGGCTTTCTTGGAGACATAACACGACAAGAAGAAGCGAGTCGAATTGGTCACTTGTTTTCCAACGGTGGTGAGTGGGACACGCTCGCTACCGAGGACCGTGCAGCCAGCCCCTAAGATGAAAATAAGGCGCCTACAAATGCACCACGCAGTAAACCTCTGAGAGGCAAACTGTTAGGGGCCTCGCGTCAGCGATGGTCGCAAAACTGGTGCTTATAGGAATAAAGACCAGGTCCTTCGAAGGAGTCCACGATGTCACGTCCCCATAACATGTAACACGCAGGACCGTCAGACATTGGGCTCGTAATCTGGCACGCAAATTAAAACACGACGCAATGTTGATCATGCAGCCCCTATAGTGTACTGCCACTTGCGGCCTGAATGTTCCACAATTTGGAGAGGGTGAGAAAGCCAGGAGAGCAAAGGTAGGGAGGTTAACCAGACGAGCACCCAAATGAGGTCATCTGGATGCTAGTTTGGTTGACATCACTACCTTTCCTGTCATTACTATCTCTCTCTGTCTGGCTGAGCACAGAGGCCGGAAGTGCATTGGAGGGAATGTCTAAAAGTTTACATCCATACATGCGCAAATTTTCACTTCCCTCGCCACCTGGTAGAGGAGACTGCGTGGCTTGCACTGATAGCTAGATTTGCGTGCGGGCGTATGTTGCGGAATACGCGTACTCCAGACGAAGTTCTAGCAGTCATTACTCTGAAAGTCAGGGGGATTCGCTTTTGCAGTTCAATAGTCCGTTTCGGTGAACAGGCACGATGTGGGAACATCACCACTTAAAGTCCTACCGTATACAGAAAGAAATTCAACTTGAGTGGCCATATTTGTAAAAGCGAATTGCCTTTGTTCGTAATGTCGCCCATTCACTACTTTTACATGTTTCGCCTCTACTCGCAGTCTTCCTATAAGGTTTGAATACCAAAATCCCACATTTTTGTCATTTCTGCAGCTCATGCCATTCGACGGCGCTTCATACGGGAATTATTGTTCTTTACCTGGTGCAACAACAACGGAATAATGCACAAAATCCTGAAACCGGCATTACTACAAGGAAAAATAAACATTTCCTCATTTCACAAGTAGTCTTCGTCTAGTTTATGAAATTGCTCAGTTCCACAGAGGATACTTTCGATGAAGGCTTGTAAAGATTCCGCACCAACACAGCGCGCGTTTGAGCGGTAAAGCAAAAAAAGTCGCAGTCTCACCCGAAAGGCGAAGCGCCGATTGCGATAGGATTTATGACTTGAGGAAAGCCCGACGCATTCAGAAGAAACTTCAGCGTGAGATGAACAAACTTCAGGACCAATGACCGAAGAAAGAGCTTCTGCAATTCCCTGGACCTTCGTAAGCCGTTATCACCCGTGTGGAGAACTATTCAGGGTCTTCGATCACTTCCACAGCAACGTCGTCCCTTCACAGCACTCGCTCTTCATGAAAGTCGACCAGAGCTTGAAGTCGCTGGTGATATTTGTGTAAAGGTTATTGGTGACGTAGTTCTACTGATGAACCTCTCGCTGCATGACGTCCCTGTCGCGAGAGATCAAAGTATGGAAGTGCCTTTCACTATGGAAGGAATGCAAGCGGCTTTGGCTACGTGCAGGCGGTCGTCATCACGCGGTCCCGATGGGGTGACCTACAGTGCCCCAAGGCACCTAGGTTCAACAGCGCAATGCTGTTTGCTGGATATCTTGAATAAATCTGGCCATGACGGCATAGTCCCCGACGAGTGAAAGTGCAGCCGACTGGTGAAAGTATCCGCTGGACCTTACATCGTACCAACCGATTGCACTTGCGAGTTGCATCGGCAAGGTCATCGAGAGAATGTTGCTGACACATAAGGAGTGGTACCTTGAACACTATAACATCTACCCTGATGCTATGGCTGGTGTTTGACTTGAACGGTCTTCAATAGACGTCATTGATCTTGTGACCTCCGTGCCGCAACAAAAAGCTATGAAGCGTCTCTCTGTGGCACTCTTCTTAGACGTGAAAGGTACCTACGACAACGTAACGCACGAAGTCATTCTCCAAGCTCTTGAGGCTGCAGAACTTGGAGGCCTCGTATTTAGATAGCTTAGGAGCTATCTCTCAAGGATATCGGTTTTTGTTCTCACAGAAGATGGCCCGACAAATAGATATATTTCCAGTCGTGGTGTCCTGCAAGGCGGAATGTTGAGTCCGACTCTTTTCAACCTCGTTCTAGTTGGGCTCACTGAAACGTGTGCTTGCGTTGTAGTGTACGTTAATGAACTCCAGGGGCTCAAAATTAATCCGGAGCCTTCCACTACGGCGTGCCTCATAATCAGAACTGGTTTTGGCACGGAGAACCCCAGAACAGAGAAGACGAAACGCTACTACAGACAGCTAATGTCTCGCTCTACGCAGATGATATTTGCACCTGGGCGTCCGGCGTGACACAGCCACAAGTGCACGCTAGAATACAGAAAAGGGAACCTTGACAGCGGCATATCTTCGCCGACAAGGTCTGACAATATCGACGGAAAAATGTGCACTAGTGGCATCTACACGAAAACCGATGTCTTTCTACCCGGTGTGCATCGAGGGCCAGTGAATTGCATATAAGAAAACTCACAGGTTTTTAGGCGTTATTGTGGATCGAGACCTCACTTGGAGTCTCCATGTCTCCTAGATGAAGAAAAAGCTCCTTTGTATTGAGAATATGCTTAAGTTCATAGCTGGAAAATTGTGGGGACCATCCATGCGCTCCATGTTACAGCTGTACAAGGCACTATTTCTCAGATTTTTACGCTACAGTCTTCCAGTCTTGTCCAACGCATGCAAGACTAATATCCTTGCGCTATAGATCGTACAAGCCCAAGCACTTCGGAAATGCTCTTGGCCTCCCGAGATGTTCTTCGACAGCTGCGACGATTGTCACTGCACAGGAGCACCCAATCACCACCCATATTGTCGTTGAGGCGCCAAGCTAGAGCGCACATTCTACACCTTTGACGGCTACCATCCCACCATTTAGCCGGTTTGCCAGCGCGACGACCACAGGCTACATTCTGTGGTATTGTGACCAGACAACACGAGTCGATAACTTCTGGCTTCAAGCCTGCAAAACGCCCAATATCGGCATTGTGGTGTCTCCGGCAAATTCACGTGTGCCTCTCTGTTCCTCGGATTGCTAAGAAATCAGACCTGTCACCGTTAGCCCAGAAGCAGTTGTATCTGCTTCTCCTACACGAGTCTTATCTGGACTGAATACATACTTACACAGATGATTCCACCAATTCCAACAGCTCTACCGGAGCAGCGGTTGTTCCATCGGACGCCATCTCTTTGAAATTTAAATACTCTCACAACACCTACGTCCACAGCAGTAGAACTGGCGGCTCTTTAAGGTACACTGAATTACGTGCTCCAGCAGCCACTAAATCGTTGGGCCATTTTCTGCGATTCGAAAGCAGCCCTACAAACTCTGCAGTTTGTCCTACGTCATGGGTTCACGGGCACCTAGTGTACGAAATAAGGCAAGCTCATCACCACGCGCTCGAGAAAAGATACGACATTGTATTTCAGTGGTCGCCGAGCCACTGCGGAATTGTCGGCAACGACAGCGCAAATGAAGCTGCTTGCTCGGCTCATCAAAAACATATCAAAAACATCAGCTAGTGCCTACACCGCTATCAAGAACGGACGCTGCGCTGCAACTTCAATCACTTGCTCGCCACATCACACTTCTAAGATGGGATTCACCAGGTTTCAGCAACTCATGCTTGCACTCTCTCCACCCTAACTTGCGACTTCGCCTGCCACCTGGACTCTCCCATCGCGAAGGAACTTTACTGTGTCGCGTGTGGTTGGGCTTCGCATTTACAAACTCATATTCATTGCTAATAGAAATGGCTAGCAGTGCGGCATGCAATTTGTGCGGGTGCGATGAGACGCTAGAGCACCTTCTGTGTCATTGCCCACCATTTGACGCTCAGCGACGGACTCTGCAAGCTCAGCTCAGCATATTGGATAGCAGAGTGCTCTCAGTGGAAAAGATCCTGGGACCATGGCATATGAATTCTTGCATGCGAAAGGCCACAAAAGCCATTCTGCACTTCTTGAAGGCGACTGGACTGTATGAGCGCTTGTGACAGTGGACCTTCCTCTGCGACTGACTCTGTGAATGACTGATTCTTTAATATTTTTTCTCACTCCTTATCTATTCTTCCCCTTTCCCTCTCCCCAAGCGTAGGGTAGCCAACCGGGCACGTTCTAGGTTAACCTCCCTACCTTTCCCTTCTCGTTTTTTTCTTTGTCTCTGTCGTACACGTAGGTTGTATTATCTAAGCACATTTTGTCGACGCCGAGCATGAAAAACCTTTTTCTCGCCTTCGGGAATTCGACAAGCTTTCTTCTTGGTTCTCGCGTAGAAAACCCAGAACTTTAAGCTCTCGCACAGATGACAAGATGCATTCTTTATCTTTATAGAAAGTGAACTTCGCTATGATGGGCCTCTTTTTTGTTATCGGCATGCTAGCCTAATCTCTGCACCATATCGAAGTGCGTGCTCGATAGGCTTGTCACGTTTTTGAGAACAGAAGCCACAATTTTCTGCTCTAACGCAGCCCAGTCCTCTCTTTCGTTGTCCGCTATGTTAATGAAGAGCTGGTTTGAGCGTCGCATTGTATTCTCAGGGCCATCGCACCGTGAAGAAATAGTGGCCAGTCGATCAGATACAGCGTGCAGGATATAAGCAATGCTATGGTATCAGCCGAACTTCGGACACGGGAGTACCGACCAGTGTGGCGATCTGTCTTCAGCAGCTTGATTTCACTTTTAGCGGCCTTCTGCATTTGTTCCCTAGTTTTGAGCATGAAATGCTTTTAGCTCCCGTTGTCGGCGACCTTCACGTGACCTTGAATTAAAAGCCAGAGCCGTTATCCGGGCACTTAAACGAGAACATCCGGCCAACTAGTCAGAACTTCAGAAAATGCGGTGTCTGGCCGCCAGCCCTTTGCACAGGACCGCATTACATACGCTAGTTACTGCCCAAGCAAGTTACAAAAAATGTTGCTTCCGAGTTCTTCCTAATGTTTGTTCACAATATCACTCAAGCTGTGACTTCTAGTACGCTGAAGTTTTATTTGTCATTTTCAATAGCCACGTTCAAAAGGGAGATCATCATCGTCGTCATCATCAGCCTATAATTATGTCCACTGCAGGACATAATTATACAGTACATAAGGGAGATACAGGGCACCATACACTTGATTGTCATCTTTAGGCGCTGAGACAGGGTTGCCTGTGCTCTTTTCAACGCCAGCGGTTGTCAGCCACACATTTGCAGCCGATCACTTCGACGCGACAGGAAGAAAAAAGTAACGACAGACGCTGAGCGCACTGCACTGTTGGAAAAAGAAAAGCGGTTGAAGGCGGCGCCACCACAGGCAGCAAAAGACGCCATACGGTAGCCATTTCATGCTTGCATCTACTCTTGATTACGGGAGAGCCGGCAATTATTTAGTTCGGCGAGTAGTGCTACGTACTCCTCTTGTAGCTTTTGAAGCTTGTTTATAAATGCGGTATGACCGGCTTTACACTAGTTAGTTCGAAAAGCAAGTGGGATTGCGCTTCTCTTAATTTCTTAATTGCCTCTAGTGCAGCTGCAAAATCTTCTTTTTCAGCTTTAGTCATTGGTCTAGGATTTGTTTCAACGTCTCCCGACAGCATTAGTGTTATTGCTGCCAGGCATTCTTCTTTCTGGGGTTTTACGTGTTTTACGTGCCAAAACCAGTTCAGTTATGAGGCACACCGTTCATTTCAGAGGCCAGAGCCAAAACCTGTTTTAGCACATCGTTCAGGTCTTTTGGGCACAGGATATTTATTTCTTAGCTGTGTAGACAAATATGATCACTGTGGTATTGCATACTCTGGTCCCTTGGTAAAATTTGTTTTCTTACCATGTTTGTTATTGCCAGGAGGCAGTAATATTAGTCTAAATTTCATGCTCATTTTACAAGTACTAATTTGTACATGCGCTGTACTATGTAAAATAAATAAAACTGAAAGCGAAATACAAGAAAACACGTAAATTACCTGTTCCAGAGGGGGTTGCACAGGTTGCCCCGCTTTTGCCGGTAGATGGGCGAGGTGGCTTCTGAGAAATAAACGAAACTTGTGCAAGCAAATGCAAGGAAGGATTAAAGAAAAAGAGAGGAACAAATTGCGGATCACCAGAATTCATGCCATATTTTTCTTCGTCGCTTATTTTTTCTCTAGTGCGCAATCGCTGTTACGAAACACGGAATTGCTACACATGTTTTTCCTAAGGTGAGAGGCAGTCGTGATGGTACAAAATAAATAAATAAAAACGACGGTAATTTCGCATTTTCTATCGTTCTGGCCACTGCGTAAGTTCGCGCTCTCTTTTTTTTATAGGTCAGCTGCATGGTATCTTATTGGACTCAATGCGAGTCTAGCTGAAAAAAAAAGAGTTGCACCACCCTTGTTTGCACCCGCAACGATACTTTGGCTGACGGAGAGTATACGGTATCGACGACGGCAAGAGAGCGATGTGGCATGCATAGGAGTAAATTAAGGGTACTCTGTCTCCCGGAAACGTCTGCACGAGGCATCCAAAGATGGACCGGAAGTTTGGCCGCGTATAGCAACCTTCAAAGGCAGGATGGAGTGCATCGGATATTTCTGTCGGGGGTGCACTTTCACCGAAAGAAATTCCAGCAAGTCAGTGCGCAGCCGCAAGCCAATGGGTTGCCTCGTTCCTTGATCAATCAATGGTACTAAAGCCCGGTCTTCCTACCGAGGCTGGCCGACCACCGGCCTTCACTCTTCGCATCCACAACTATGTGTGGAATCCGGCGTCCTCGAAATGTGTTGGCCTTCTCATTATAAGTTGCTTTGCGCTCCTTTGGAGCGATAGTGAAGGTATAGCGCGGTCGTGGTCTCGCGATGAATCGAATGGAGCACGGCTTCGTGCGTACCGGGGCGACTAGGTCCTTGCGTTCTCTATGAATTATATCGCGTTGCTAGACTGCAGCTGTTCTTATACGCAGTGACATGACATGCGTTGGCGGATAAATGTTACCTAATAGTCCCACTTCGGCGTATGTTTTGTGAGCTCGAGTAGGTTGCATTTAAAATATTTTACCATTTCAACTGCATAAATTAATCTTATACACTATTCAGTATGCATGTACCTAGTCTAGATGACGTTTGTCATGTTATATTATTAAATCACAAACGAAAATGTTCATAATCTTTTGAAAATTATCGGACGGTAGATCTTGGAGGTAAAAGAAGGATTGTTGCAGCCTGACAACGTTGCGACGAGTAATAATCTTCATAAATCCTAATTAACATCAGAAGCCACACAGTCGTTTAAATTAGGATAAGTTTTAACCAAATCCGACCATTGGTTCTTGTTTCTATGCAGGATGCACAGTTATATGGCAGCGCGCGCAAACGCTGACCCAGGGTTTTATTTACTATGTACAGTATGGTATTATATGACTGCTTTCACCAAATACCAGACATGACTGCTACTTGAACATGACCATCGTAGTAGAGATTCTAACCTGGTACCTTGTTCGGTAGCAGAACGCCCTAGCTAATGAGACATTGCGGCAGCTATAGCCACGCGTTAGTGATTGTAGTCTCTACCAAGGCAAGGACAACTATCCAAGGTAATCGAAACTGGCTGAGTTGCGCCCGTTGAACTGTTTCTCGTCCCATGAGCAGGCATTAACAAAATGGCATCCAATCATGTTACGGGAAATAAAAAAGCATGTTCACACTATTACATACCTGTTTTCTCACGTAACTTGAGCCAAACCTAAAAATATGCAAATGCCACGTAGCTGAACCGAACCAACGTAATGTTGTTTGCCGTCGCTTGGAGATACTTGGATTATTTTTGCATTCCGACTAATTACATAATTGATCCAAATTAATTATTCAACTTCTCAAATATTACAATTAGATGAAAGTGTCAATGAGAAAATTGTTGAGCAAAATGAGAAACTCTCGATACAGCTTTCTGTTGCTCAATACGTGCAACATTAAAATGTTTTTACAAGCATTAGAGAAGCCTGCGAATACACGCAATATTGCCGTGTGACTAGCCTCTTGAGGCACTTTGCGTGTATTCGCCGGCTTCTCTCAAGCTGAGAAAAAAGACATTTATGTAGCATGTATTGAGCAACAGAAAGCTGTATCCGGAGTTTTTCACGATAGTCTGCAACTTTCTCATTGACACTTTAATCTAATTCTATTATTTGAGAAGCTGACAAATAATTAGGACTAATTATGTAATGAGGCGGAATATAAAATAATCTAAGTATCTCCAAGCGACCGCAAACAACATTACCTTGGTTCTGTCCAGCCACGTGGAATTTGCATAACTGTGATGTTTGGCTCAAGTTACGTGGGATGCCCTATACCGGGTGTTCAAAATTAGGCTTTACGGAATTTAAAAAAATGGCCTGTGGCAGGTAGCATAATTCTTATCGTGGAGCTGTGTTATTCGAAGGGGCGGACATTAGTAGCACGAGAAATCAAAACACATATTCAACTAATTAACAAGAATTGACTAATGAACATCTTAGTTAATTATTTTACGACACATATTGCAATTTAGGAATTGTAGCACGTGAGCTTGCAAGACGTATCCACTTGAAATAAATTTCCAGGGTGACACCAGTTTCGAGATATTCTTTCCCAAAGCGCGTGACCAAATTCATGGGCGTTCGAGTTACTTTTGTGCTTCAATGTATAAAACAGCATTTCCGTCAAAAAGTAAGTGGAACAACAGTGCAATTCGTAAATTGCAATATGTGTCGTAAATTACTTTACTAAGAAGTAAATTAGTAAATTTTTTGTTGATTAGTTGAATACGTGTTTCGATTTCTCGTGCTACTAATGCCCGCCTCATCGAATAACCCAGCTCAATTATAAGAATTATGCTACCTGCCACAGGCGACTTCTAAAAATTACGTAAAACCTAAAAATGAACACCCTGTATATGGTATTCCAAAAGCACCCTCACAATTACTTATTAATATTACCAACAATTTTCCATTGCCGTATGCAGGCAAGCCGAAAAAGAAAAGAAAATGCTTGCGTGCTTCGTTCGGGTGCGGCTATTGGCCGTGGAACCGGCTGCAGGGAATTTAGTTTTTTATTGCTATTGATTGCCAACCGCGTTTATTTTCCGTCCGTCTGAGCGCGTATGTAAAGTTGAGCCTCTTTCTATGACTAAGTTATGCCCGACGCTCGCCTTGGTAAAACGCAATGCTGCAAAGCTAATTCCTTCCAAAACGCGAGAGTAGAGCATATACTGTGCCCTTCTTAATTTATGTACGAGAACACGTTCACGAGAGAAGAGCACATCCAGCACAAATCCCCAGAGCTTGACAGGACGCGCCATCAAGACTTCTGGCTGGACCGTCTGTAACACAAGCTCGCTCTCACACATGTGCATCGATCCATCTAGGCCGAGTCAGTCTCCATGAAATGTGGGCCTGTGTATAACGTGTGATATTGCTTTGACCACAAATACGCTCCATGGCTGCTTGTGTAGACTGAGAAAGCAGCCGCGTGCATCAGCAAAAATACTTGTTGCAATAGTTCCTGCCAAAATGAAATGCGCGAACACTGCTACTTTCCGGAACAATCCATGGGTCGACGACGCCACTTTATTCGAGAATGTGTTGACAGCAAGCGCCCTCAGGGCGGCCAGTGCATTCTGATGTCTCGTAAAAGAACTATTCATCGGAGTTCCAAATAGCTTTTGAAATGTCGTATTTCATACTTTAGGAGTTGAAGCGAGTATGAGGCCACCATAAGCCGATAAACATCGGTCAAATTGCTCGTATGGAGACATTGTGGATACATTTCGCAAAGCTTTCGGGAGCACTGAAGATATGACCCTTTGAAAAACGACCGTCTTAAGATGGGAATGCTTTATGTTTTGGCTTCTTGAACTTTTTAAGCCTTTCGTTTTCACAGCACTCCCATTTCACAATTATTAGTGAGAATAGAGCCTAATTTTGCATCGTCCACGTACAGCAACACACGTGCCAGCATACACACATTTTTACACACAGGAGGCTAGCCCGTGTCCTTTGGCCTCGTGCATGTACCACAATAATAATCAGGAATGAGGCTCTGACTTTGGGCATTTTAGCTATCATTTGTTTATATCAAAAGGTAGTTATAGTAAACCTATAGCAAATAGCAGTCATGAGCTGGAAAATGGACCAACAATATTCGTTTTGCACACTTGGGTTCATGTGCAAGGCGGCTAACTTTAAGACCTCGGAGAGGCGTATACTAGAATGTGAAGCAACGTCCTCACAGATATGAGCAAGTATTTTCATTTCGTGACAGCTGCGTTTCGCAATAGAATACAAATTACCTGCATTCGATGCTTACAAGCGCCCCTGGTAGTCCGCGGGGCTCACTTCTTGCGCAATACTATAGCGCTCATCGTTTCACGGTGCTTCCAACATAATTGCATATGCAGTGCAGCGCACTCTTTCATCATTGCGTGGGTACTTCCATTGTATTGCACGCGCTGTCTGATGAATTGGCAGGGTCACCAAACAAATAAGCGAGAAAATGTTTTAAGAAATATGTCCAAGGGTTCAAATCAAACTGAACAAAGGCCTTTTTGTGTAGAGCTTGCTATTTACACGTGTCATGAGTGTAATGCATGCCAAGGGCTGGCTCTGCGGAAACCGCGGGTCTACTGCTTCATGCATGTTGGATGAAAGCTGTGTGGAGCCTTTGTGTGCACTGTAAAAAAAAGTTCGTAGCGCCTCATGTAACAGTGCAGTTGTTTAAATTGTTCTCAAGAGTTTTGTTACCCTGAGGAGCTTATGACTGTTGCCCACAGTACTTTAGTTATAGTGGTAATAAAAATTGGGACAATTGAATCCGACTATATGACTTAAAATTATAGAGCTCCACTGCTGTCTGGAGTCGTTTTAGGTTTTTGCTTAATTTATGTAACACAAGCTTGCTCTCATTAGGCACCAAACTCTATACCTATGTGCAATCGCTTGGAAACAGCATTCCCGTGCTGCAGAACCCTACTGCCTTATTTATACTATCCCGAGTACAACGATTGTAACGCTTTGCTATGTATATCCATTTTTACTGAGCAGCTTCGGTTTCCCAACTTCGAGGCATCGTTGCACAAAAGGTCTCGTTACAAGCTTTAAGGACATGCATGCGCATATCCCAAGGAAAAATGTTGCAGCGTTCAAATTTCAATGGCAAATGCTGTCTAGATGCTTGGTCATGTCGCAATGGAACAGAAACAAAGTGATGGCTCTTGTAGTAATTGCTTCGCAGACGACAGCAGAGTAAAACAAAAAGAACGCTTCAAACCCGCAACATCAATGTTGTAAAAACGAGGAACGGCAATATAGGCGGATAAGTATGCAATTTCGTCATTGAAAAACTCATTCAGAAAGAATTTCGCGGAGTGCCTGCTCTATCGTTCGGCTAAATACCAAAGAGAACTAAACTATGCCACCGCAGCTCAGCGAATGAGTTACAAAGTTTTGTAATGTTTAACAGAATCTATAGTGTCGGCTCCATTGTGTGTGCAATTGTACCAGGAAAACCAGGGGCTGAAATTCAAGCTTTTCTTATGCTTCCTCTTTATTCGGCTGCTCACACTGCACAGAAAAGGCTGTCAATGAAAGAAGTCTGCATTTAACACTTGCTGTTACACTGAGCACACAGAGACTTAAAAAATTTGAGGTGGTGAAGCAAAAAAATCATTTTAAACAAATTTCATCTGCTCACTTTCTATGCCATTTCAGCGGCGTCTGTGTCTTTCGCCATTAAATTGTCGTTTGATTTTTGTTCTCACAGGTGTTC
Organism: Dermacentor silvarum; assembly: GCF_013339745.2. NCBI lineage: Eukaryota > Metazoa > Arthropoda > Arachnida > Ixodida > Ixodidae > Dermacentor > Dermacentor silvarum. Next base: position 37,532,686 of record NC_051159.1, on the reverse strand, counting down.
CTTTAGATGGGAAATTTCGTGGGCGTCCGGATAGGAATTATTTCGACACTTGAAGAAAGTAAACGAGAAGTAAGGATACACTCAGTTCAATGATAGCAAAGAAAAGGAATGGTTATGAATTTTTCATGTACAAAAATAAATGGGAAAATATTACTATTAGAAGATATATCGTAAGTACTTCATTAGTGACGATTTGGTTCTACGTATTTCAGAATGGCTACTCAGCGAATTCACAAAACAGCAGAGGCGCTCTCTACAAGCATGCCAGAATGGAAATGAAGTATTGCATAAAAGGAGCCTTCAGCTTGGGAAGCTGTGGCCCGCTGCAATATTTCAAATAATAAATGTTGGAGCCTTGTATGAGCAATGAATATATTTTGTATAGGCGCACACTTGAACTAGAAGAGGATGAAAAATGTTGATTAGACAAAACTTTCAATAAATAACTTGTGAAATTCCTTTTGTGAAAGTAGTTATCAAGTACGTGACTGCAATGTACTGTCAAAAGGGTGAGTTTGTTCTAAATTAACAATCATCACCATTCGACTGTCCGCTACCTGACATCCAACGCTGAGTACACTAAAAGAGAAGGGAAGCGCAGTCGAGGACGGCAGAAATCTAGGTGGAATGATGAAGTCAGGAAATTTGCAGGTGCAAGTTGGAATCAGCTAGCGCTAGAAAGGGTTAATTGGAAATCATAGGGAGAGGCCTTCGTCCTCCAGTGGACATGAAAAAACATTCGCAGTTTCGCCCGAAAGGCGAAGCATCAATTGCGACAGCAAATTAGTAGAGAGCTATACGGAGTAAGGGCAGTATTTTTATCGGCTGTATAAACTTGGACACATTCGCTTACTAACTGAATTAACAAGCATGGTGTCAGCGAACACAAGCAAACATGAATAGATCACACCCGATGACCGCACACAACCGTTGTCAAAACGCTGGCGTGAGCAAGCGCGCCAGCAGCAGCCAGCGAAGGTTCGTGCAGTCTATCGCTTAAACGGAAACTGAGCGGCGAAAAGACAGCACATACAAACGTAGGAGCCGTGTTAAAGATTGTTTCAAGATACGTTGAGCGCGACCGACCGCCGCTGCTCAAAGTACGCAGTTGCTCGCAGAGCAGAAGCCCCTCCCGCGCTGCCTTCCTGCTTTCCTCCTTTCGCCTGCGAGATTCCAGTTCCCCTTGCGTCCGGTCGCAAGATACGCATTTGGTGCCGCAGCACAATGTCGCCCCCCCCCCCTCCCTCCCTTCCATCCTCCCACGGCCTTTCGCTGAACGGAAGAAGGCGCGTTTGCTCTCCGCCGTTCGTTCGCTCCCCGTGAGAGCACACGTCCCTCAATGCTTTCATGCGCGTATACAGCATAGAGCGCGCGGCGACGATTTTATCACCCTTGGACTTTATACGGAACCTCATGGCGGCGGCGACGACGATGCCGACGGCAGAAATCCACTTGGAGTGCCGATATAATCGCTATCGCAATAATATAGACTGATGATGATGATGACACTCGAAAATAAGGTGCAAGAAATGAATAAGAACCGCTGCAGGCGTCGGGATGGCATCACGCGATAACATTGAACCGGTGAATAGCCGGTTGAAAGCGATTCAGTGCGCCTCCTTTACCACTGTTAACAACCACCAGTTCCCTGCTAGTGCCGAAATAGAAGCAAAGGATGAGTGAGGGGAAGCCTGAAAGTGTGCTGTCGATTTCAATCAAGCGGGCGTGTGCGTTGCCTCCTCCCTGCGCCACGCAACCGAAACAGGTTGTCGATCACATGGGTTGCTAGAGCGGAGGAGGTTTTGCGGAAGCGTTCGCAGTGCAACAGCCGTCGACTTTGAAAACCAATAACGAGAACTAGGAGCAGTAAATACTAAACCTTTGAAGCTACCTTCACACGACTACTGAAAGAAAAATTTACCTGCTGGCAGGTTTTGCAGTACAGTAATCGAGAAAATGGAAACTGAACCAGGCAACGTTCAACACGCGCACCCTCTCGAGTGAGGCTTGCTTAGCAGGACTATTTGAAGAATTATCAGGCATTGCCTGGGATATTATTGGCCTTAGTGAGGTTAGAAGAACTGGTGAGGCTTACGCAGTGCTGAATAACGGCCACGTCTTCTGCTACAGAGGTCTTCCAGACAAGAGAGAATCCGGGGTAGGATTTCTACTCCATAACAACATAGCGGGCAACATTGATGAATTTTACAGCATTAATGAGAGGGTAGCAGTCGTCGTAATAAAGCTGAATAGGAGGTACTAAATGAAGGTAGTACAAGCCTACGCCCCAACCTCTAGTCACGATGATGAAGAAAAAGTTTTATGAAGATGTTGAATTAGCAATGAGAAAGGTGCAAACTCAGTATACTACAGTCATGGGCGACTTCAATGCAAAAGTGGGGAAAAAGCAGGTTGGTGAGCAAGCAATTGGCAACTACGGCATCGATTCTAGGAATGCAAGAGGAGAGATGTTAGTAGAATTCGCGGAAAGGAATAGGCTCCGAATAATGAATAACTTCTTCAGGAAGCGCAGCAACAGGAAGCGGACCTTGAAAAGTCCTAATGGAGAAACAAGGAATGAAATAGATTTCCTACTCTCTGCCAATCCAAGCATAGTGCAGGATGTAGAAGTGTTAAGTAAGGTAAAGTGCAGCGACCATAGGTTAGTGAGGTCTAGGATTTCTCTCAATTTGAAGAGAGAAATAGTGAAATTAGTCAAGAGAAAACAGGCCAACCTAGAGGCGGTAAGGGTGAAAGCAGACAAATTCAGGCTGGTGCTCGCAAATAAATATGCGGCTTTAGAAAATGCAGATAAAGACAACATAGAAGTAATGAAGGAAACCGTAACTAGGTTGATCTCAGAAGCAGCAATTGAAGTGGGAGGTAAGGCACCAAGGCAACCAGTAGGTAAGCTCTGCCAAAAAAACAAAGGACCTAATAAAGAAACGGCAAAACATGAAAGTGTCAAACACGAGAGGTCAGATAGAATTCGCTGAACTGTCGTTGATCAAGTTGATCAACAAGAAAAAAGTAAGTGATATCTGAAATTATAACGTGAAAAGATTGAGGAAGCAGTAAAAAATGGACGCAGCATGAAATCAGTCAGAAGAAAACTAGCCATAGGACAAGGTAAAATGTATGCACTGAAATATAAGCATGGTAATATCAGGATCCTTCAATACTTTTCTCCTGGTCATGAAACTCCCGCGTAACGCTATGGGAGAGCTTCATATAGCGCCCACAGTTGCGGTGCCGCGGCGCTGGCGTCGCTAGAAGGGCGACGGGGAAGGCGGCCGCTGCCGCCGGAAAGCGGAGTGTCGGCGCGTCGTGCTGTTGTGCGGGGTTGTTTTTTGTTTCGCCTAAACGTGTCTCTCCATGTGGTGACATCGATACTTCGTAATTCGCCATAGCAGCTATGCCTAACACTTGCTGTCTGTCAGGATGCCGCTCCGGATAGAAGGGCGTCGACGAAAAAGTCTCCTTATTGTGTTTACCAGCCAACCCGGAACTACACGACAGGTGGAAGTGAGCAATCCCGCGACAAAATAGTGCCGGCGCGGGTTCTCGTTGAATCGAAGTACTTTCGCGTGTGCGAAAAACATTTTGATGCCGGAGACATTAATTGTGCGGACGTGTGTACAGTGAATGGAAGCGTTGTGTCACTGCCACGCGATCGGTGGTAGAAGACGACATTCCGAGGATTTTCTAAGGCTTGCCTGTGTACTTGTCTAAGCTCAAAGAACGTTCGCGCGCACCGACACCGCGCCCACCTGCAAAAAGAGGGTGAGAGGTATCTTCAAACTGCGCTGCAGCCGAAATTGCGGCCGTCGCTACTGCAGGCGTCACCGATGCAGCCGAAGAAGAAATTCACGGTAAGTCTGGTACACACCTTTGGAGTATGCTACTTGATCACTACGCAGGTAAACTGGCATCACTCCCGTTGCGAAATTCGTTCTTGGTCACTCTTTGCAGATGAAGTACGAACTGTGAATCGCCTTGGAGGTGCTGGTGCAGTGTGTCTAACAGAGCACGCCGTATGCTTTGCCTCGGAGCTGCAAAGAGTGAAGGCCCAACTTCACAGTGTGAAGGAACAACTTCATTCGTGCCATCAGAAGCTCGTAAACACGGAGGTGCAGGCAAATGAAAAACGTGGCATCCAAGAAACCATTCAGAAGCGATCGGGCCGCGAGAAGCTCATTATAGATCAGTGCATCATGAAGGTAAACATGAAGTCCACGAAATCAGCGCGGTAAGCCCCTATTGGGGATGTTTTTTGTATAAACAGCGGCAGTGTGTGTGTGTTCTAGAGGTTTACGTGAAGCGCGACACTTTCAATGAACGTGTTTACTTTTTCCTTAATGATCCAAACGAAAAAGGGATAGCCCAGACTAAGATGAAGTTGGCCAGGCCTACTCTTAAAAATGCAAGATCTCTTTCAGCATAAAGAACCTAATTCTAATCAGGTAAACTTTTTAATAACACACACAGAAACAACTTGCAGAGTAGCTATGCACTGTATGGAAATGCGATAATGATTGTCTATCTATATGATGCTAATGGCATACACGTCTAGTTGTTTGAAATGAAGTGAACATCTAATATGCTTTCTGGTGTTAAAAGTTTCTTATGCTTTTATTTTTCTTTTCAATATTTGCTTTTCAGATTGATACCCTGGCAGTTCTTTTGGACGATATACTACTGGAGCCGGCTGAGTGCATGCAAGATATCAATCGTCCGGAGTCAACGAAGGACTGCATATTGGACTACGTCTGTGGCTAGATTGCAAGAACATTTGCTAAATTAAGCTGCAAGCATTGCCTCCAAACACTGCGGAGCACCTCCCGAGAGCCAAGTGCACTGACCGAAATAAAGACTAGGGGGTTTTTGCAAGTGCCATCAGACCAGCTGCTGTGCCTTCTGCAAATTGTGGAAGAGCACATAGAGGTGTGCACCGTGGGCAATATAGCCTGTGCCAATGTCTATATGAACATTGTTGAAGACATCCTGCTGGACGACCGTACTTCGTCGGCCAGTGTTGGCTGCGCAACACATTTTGTCAGCACTACGGCTGAAGTTGTGCACTGTTTTTATTAAGTGCCGTTTGCACTTTTTTACACGCGAAAGGAACAGGCTATTTCGGGCTGGTGCTCGTTCATCCTGTCCAGCCACAGGAGAGAGGAAAGCAGTGACAAATTATTTTTCCAGGTGTTTTGTCTCATTCCCTCTAACCACCAACTTTTCCACCAATGGATTAAACGCACTTTTGCATTCTTGACGCTTGCTAGTAATTACTGCCTAATAATCGTATACCATGCCATCTATTCCGCCCTTTTACTAAGCAGACACTGCGCTGCAATGGGCAGCCTAGTTAGCACAAGTCATAATGCTATCCACAAAGACCTACGCAAACTTGTTTTCTGTTTCAGTCTGCTCTGGTGGTATTTTTATAAAAAAACTTTTTCGGTTGACTAAGTGGAACGCCAACCTTGAACTGATGATCACTGTGACATTAAATGTCACTGGATGAAAAAAAAAAGATACAGTCGCGCAGGCTTGAACCGATCGTGTTGAAAATTGTATGCGTAAATGCAAGAACTTTCACGTAGAAACCGCACATATTCCCTATATCTAGCATGCGCAGCTCACAGCTGCTGCTGCAGTTAGTGCGAAGATGACTTTATTCAGACGTGCCTGTTGTGCGCGTGAAATTCCCATTGGCAGCTTCGCGATGCCACAGAATAAACAGGAGAATGAGCGCGGCGGACCGCCAGTGCGCAGTAGGGCCCACCATAACTTCTTATGCAAGCAACGTTCATCTATGGGTCAGGTAGGCTTAGTCACGGTGTACTGTAAAATTTAAGCACGATCTTGATCACCTACACAGGAATCAAGAAATGTAGGTATAGGTACGAGCACAAGCGAAATTGCATCACTTCACGGGCAGCCTTGGTTGAACGATTGCTAACAATCAATGACTTGACGTAGTAAACAACTCGCATGCTATCTTATTTGGTCAAGAGTAGTCACTGCTATGTTCAGTTCGCGAACACAGTGAAAAAAAATGTGGGCGAGGTGTTTTTCATGGCAAACATACACGCGAACGCGCGACTACCCTTCGAAGCGCGGCAGATCAGTGCCCTTCTACTCACGGCGGCGCCTCTGGTGGCAACTTTTGTCCCTATATGAAACTTTGGTGGGAGTTTCATGACCAGAAGAAAGTATTGAAGGACCCTGGTAATATCATCAGCAATTTCGATGACATAGTGCAAGCAGCGGAAAAATTCCATACTGACCTGTACAGTACCCAAAACAGCCAATCTATTTTCATTCGAAATAGTGAAGAACCGGAAACAGAGGCTCCTTCTAAAACTAGCGATGAAGTTAGAAGGGCCTTGAAAGACATGACCAGGGGGAAGGCTGCTGGAGAAGATGGAATAACAGTAGATTTAATCAAAGATGCAGGAGATATCATGCTTGAAAAGCTTGTGTCCCTTTATACGCAATGCCTCACAACTTCAAGTGTACCAGAGAGCTGGAAGAACGCCAACATCAAACTAATCCATAAGAAGGGAGATGTTAAAGAATTGAAGAATTATAGACCCATCAGCTTGCTTTCAGTATTGTATAAAATATTCACCAAGATAATTTCCAACAGAATCAGGGCAACACTTGACTTCAGCCAACCAAGACAACAAGCGGGCTTGAGGAAGGGATATTCTACCATAGATCATATCCATGTCATCAATCAGGTAATCGAGAATTATGCAGAGTACAATCAACCTCTCTATATAGCTTTCATAGATTATGAAAAGGCATTTGATTCAGTACAGATACCAGCAGTCATAGAGGCATTGCGTAATCAAGGAGTACAGGAGGCATACGTGAATATCCTAGCAAACATGTTCAAGGATTCCACAACTACCTTGGTTCTCCGCAAGAAAAGTAGAAAGTTACCTATCAAGAAAGGGGTCAGGCAAGGAGACACAATCTCTCCAATGGTATTCACTGCATGCTTAGAAGAAGTATTCAAGCTCTTAGACTGGAAAGGCTTAGAAGTGAGGATCAACGGTGAATATCTCAGCAACCTTCGGTTTGCAGATGACATTGTCCTATTCAGCAACAATGGAGAGCAATTACAGTAAATGATTGAGGACCTTAATCGAGAAAGTGTAAGAAATGGGTTGAAGATGAATATGCAGAAGACAAAGACAATGTTCAATAGCCTGGCAAGGGAACAAGAATTCAGGATTGCCAGTCAGTCTCTAGAGTCTGTAAAGGAGTACGTTTATCTAGGTCAGTTACTCACAGGGGACCCTGATCACGAGAAAGAAATTTGAAGAAGAATAAAATTGGGTTGGAGTGCACACGGCAGGCATTGCCAAATCCAGACTGGGAGAAGAAGAAGAAAAAGGAAAATCTTTATACACGCATAATGCACTACAAAATGGTTGACAGTATCATCTGGATCCTTAGCCTATATGTAGCTAGTTTTGGATCCATACCATAAACATACCATAAGCTTACCACTGTCGTTGAAAAGAAAAGTGCAGAATCATTGCATTCTACCAGTGCTAACATATGGGGCAGAAACTTGGAGGTCAACAAAGAAGCTCGAGAACAAGTTAAGGGCCGCACAAAGAGCTATGGAACGAAAAATCTTAGGACTAACGTTAAGAGACAGCAAGAGAGCGGTGTGGATCAGAGAACAAACGGGGATAGCGAATATTTTAGTTGACATTAAGCGGAAGAAATGGAGCTGGGCAGGGCATGTAATGCGTAGGATGGATAATCGGTGGGCCATTAGGGTTACAGACTAGATACCAAGAGAAGGGAAGCGCAGTCAAGGTCGGCAGAAAACCAGATGGGATAGTGAAGTTAGGAAATTTGCAGGCGCAAGTTGGAATACGCTAGCGCAAGACAGGGGTAATTTTAGATCGCAGAGAGAGGCCTTCGTCCTGCAGTAGACATAAAATATAGGCTGATGATGATGATGATCAATCGAGAAAATACGTAACCATGCAAAATCGTTTACTTGTGCTCAATATGCACGACATGAACAAAAACAAGAAATAATTGATAATTTTACACGTGGCCAAATACCACATTACGTCCATCAGTGGCGCAGGCCATTGTGGTGCTCATGTTTACAAAAAAGGCGGGCGATTTCTTGAGTAGCTTGCCCAGCTAGGTGTCGTCGTTTGACTGTTCAACACAGAGGGCCAAATAAGCAAATATTAAACAGATGAAGGCTCTACAAGTAACGACTTATACGGCGTGCGCTCACCTTTGATTTAGTTTCTAAGCAACATTGATATAATTTTGAAGGTTAAAAAAAGATATTGATGATATTGAATGTCATTGAAGAAAGTAGCTTTCAAAGTGTTGAGTTCTTATGTTAAAATGAAAGAGAAAAAAAGTTGAAACATCTATGCAAAGCAACTTTAAAGTATACAAAAGGATGAAACTTGCAAAAGACCTGATGAATTCATGTATTCATCGAGTCAAACAATCCTGGAAAAGAGAAGACACCGTACAAGACAGCCGTCGGTACAATTACGCTTTAGACGTTCAAAAAGCGGAGATAAAATAAGCTGAAAGTCTTATTAAATCACTTTATCAACGTGCTTGTGGGTTTGTATCTGTTATTTGTCCAGGTATGATGTAACATGATCACATTAATTGTTCAAGCGGCTGTATTGAGCATGGAATCACAGCCTGAGCTTGTATTGTGAAGAATTACATCTAGCCCTGAGCGTCTTCAGAAAAGAATAAAAAAAGAACATGAATCTGTTGTTGGCTACCCTGCGCAGCATGGCGGGGCCATCGGAATATAGGACACTGCATTCAGACTATGGCGTGTGCGATTTTCTAATGTGTGAAGGAAACGCGATGCGATTGAATCGTGCAAGCTCTGTTTTCCCCTCAACTGTTTTCAAATTTTCTGCTGCATGTTGAATCTGGTTCCTTTTCCCGAACGCATCTGCTGGCTTAAAGTTAGCTTGCTGCTTTTAATGCGCAAGCATCATACGCCTCATGAGGCGGAAAATCCGGCGTAGTCGGGGTTGGCGTGACCACGATGGTCCAAAAAATCCAGTGAGCCAAAGTGAGCCTATCGAGTCAATTGATGACGTCAACTAAGGCAATGTTAATTGAGGCAAAGTTGATTAAGACAGAGTGAATTAAGGCTAACGTAACAGAGCGCGGTTAATTAGCATAGAGTTCATTACCGCACTCGAACCCATGACCATTGGTGGGAGTCGAAGCTAATTAAGGCACAGTTAATTAAGATATATTTAATTAACACACTAGAACCCCCGACCATTGGTGTTAATTAAGGCGAAGTCAGTTAAGGCACAAGTAATTATTATATGGTTAATTAAGTCACTCGAACCTCCGACCTTTGGTCGGAGTCAAGCCCTCGACTTTAGGTGGTCGCAATGCTTTCGCATTCTTCTACGTAGTAATAACTAAGTTCCCTTTGAATTTCTATTGCGCTGTGGATTTGGGGAATAGTGAGCTCGCGGCTTTTCAATTGCGTGAATTTCGCCTATTGGCCAAGCAGAATTATTTCGCCACATGTCCCTTGTTTCTTTACGTATTCGCATGCACTAGTTAAACGCTCGCACATTGACGTGCCGAAGATTGTGTGCACTTTAATGCTTCATTTAGAACGAAGTCTGTGAAATGCACTACACAAATTCATTACTAAACTCACAAGTGTAACAGTTAGCTTGCTTTTGCTGTATTATACAGACGAAACTGCGACAAGTTGGCAATGGTTCTTCAGCTATCGCGACGCCAATTTCATTGGTAGTTCATCATGTTTCCAGAACCACTCACACTCACCAGAACTTCCATGTGCTTGGACTATTTTAAATTTTCATTAATGTTATGGGTAGTGGTTCTCTAGAATAATGTGGGCACCACTGATTTGCGAAAATCCCATATTACGTAGCACAAGCGACCTTACTTTGCACATGCTATGCTATTAGGTGTACTTGTTATTCGTTGCGTTCTGATTTATTGCTGACCTAGTAACCACTTTAGATGCCTGCCTATGCAAAGTCTCGCGACGAGAGGACAATAAAATTGAAACGAGAGAAGCCTAGTGAACGCAGCCACCTGGAAAAAATAAAGATGAGCTACAAATAGAAACCGAGAGTTCATTTTGTAAAGATGAATGATCTAATTAGCCGAATGACAGCCTCCGTTTCTGTTAACGTAACGGTGGGTAGGTAACATACGCTAGCGATATTTTCTTGTGTAATCAATTATGCCTTTGGGTGTATCGGTGCATGGTTCATACTTATATGATCTTGCAGTAACAAACGTTGAATACCCAAAGTTTGTTTTGAACGCACACGGTCTTAGATTTTGATTGCGCTAAAACATAAGGAGCCACACAGAAACACTGCCCCCTTTGTGCTGTAAGCACTCGTGCAGATCTCACGGGCAAACTGCTTTGATGAAAGAAGCAACACTAGCAAAATTCAAGAGCAGACGACATACGATTTCCAGTTGTGCCGTCTGCATTTGTTTGTTTTCTGTTCTATCATTGTCTACACATGTATGTAAAACAACGGGGCATTAATAAATTATATAGTATACGCCACTGAAGACGGAAGTTCTCTTGCCAGCCCACCCCTTACTGAGCCATGCGCCACCGGCAACGCACAGGAAACTGATTTCTCACAAAGTGAGAAGCAGCCTCCACGAGCAAGAGCACGGCGCAAAGAAAACGCAATTTTTCACTATGTTGAGAAACAAAGTGACGTCGTTGGAGTGCAAACAAAGAATCTTTTAAGAGCGGGCCATAAAAGCCATTGACGCATGACCGACTCACGAATGACCGCACTAGAACGTAGCGTGCTCTATTCTCTCAATAGGCCGCCAGAAAAGCTTTGCAGAACCAAACGGCTTGAGTGGATATGGTCAGAAAAGAGGGTGGCACAAAAGCCTCCGTTTGAAGAGATTTGTGGACAGCCATTAAATTCGGACACGAATCCACGCTTCGCGCCCCATTTTGTAATGGGTAGAAATAATCGGTGCTCGAAGCTCGCAATCGCAGCTTCCTCGGTTTGCTGGCAGCAACGAATGAGCCCGCTAGATATAAATGCACAATCAATATAATTATGGCAGGCGAAATAACGATACTGCTTGGATCGTTTGAATTCTGCTTCGATGTCATCATGGTGACTGAAACCTGGTATCGCCATGAGTCTGAAGTCTTTCGCTTACCTAGTTATGCTACTTATATCTTGAACAAGATATTGAGCCGAAGGAAGAGGAAGTAGAAGTGTGTGCGAGGAGCTGGCCGCTGCTGAAGATGACGGCTGTTCTGTCTCCTGTCCTATTTAACCTTTGGATGAGTTCAATTCCACTGAGCCGGGAAGTTCATCTCTATGTCTATGCAGACGACATCGCATTTTTCGCGACAGCAAGAGACATCAATTCCATTTACCTGTCCTTGCAAACATACCTCAGTATGCTAGAGGCGTGGCTTCACACTCTTCACCTGTCTCTAAACGTAAACAAAAGTGCAGTCCTTGTCTTTCCGCTTTCCGGGCCGATACATTTATCATTAGTATGTGATCAGAGAACAATTCCACAAGTAGAGTCGCTTAAGTACCTGGGTATCACATATGATAAAAAAACTTAGCTGGCGTTCTTATATAGAAAATATTGCAACGAAAGGGACACGAGCTGTAAGTTTATTACGTAGAATCTGTAACCGGCGTTCTGGTATGCGAAGTGACACATTAATTATGATTTACCGTATGTATGTACGACCGATTATAGAATTTGGATGTGTTTTGTTTTCCGGAGGTGCAAAATATAAAATAAGACCACTTTTTATTTTAGAGAGAGAAGCTCTTCGAATATGTTTAGGCCTGCCTAAATTCGTTGCTAATAATGTGTTATACCAGGAAGCGCGCTTACCTTCTCTTCACACGAGATTCTGTATGCTTACGGTTCAAACCTACTTAAGGGCTTATGAATCGCCTCTTAGACGTACAGAATATATATTTATTAGTGAACCAAATTCATTTTTTGAGATCACGTGGCCTCGGTTACATACCCCGCAGGTTGTATTTGTGCAGGCACAATTAGCACCTTTAAATGTTCACATTAGGGAAATCATTCCGTTTGATAGGTTCACATTAGAGCACTGCACCGGCTCGGGCTTACCCGAAAGCCCGGGCCCGGCCCGGCCCGTGGGCCGGGCCGGGCCGGGTAAAGGAGTTTTTTCACGGGCTCGGGTCGGGCTCGGGCACGGCGTGTGCTTTTTGACCCGGGCCCGGGCCGGGCTCGGGTTTTTTTGACGCGGGCCCGGGCCGGGCTCGGGCTTTCTGCGAGTTATTCTCGGGCTTCTCAACTCTGGAAAACATGTATTTTTCGGTCTCGGGCCGGGTTCGGGCCGGTTTCGAGTCGGGCTCGGGCCGGGCTCGGGCTTAAGGTAAAGGGGTGGCGGGCTGGGCCGGGCGGGTAACGTAGATTATTTCCGGGCCCGGGCCGGGCCCGGGTCTCGCCATAAAAGTTTTGATCGGGCCAGGGCGGGCCGCCCAATGTAAAAACGGGCCCGGGCCGGGCCCGGGCCGCAAAAATCGGCCCATGCAGTGCTCTAGTCCACATTGTCCTTTAAAATAGAATTTGCGGATATTTTCCCCAATAACGCAAAACTGCTGCCACCAACATATTCGAATGTCCTTTTGCAAGATTATTTGGCCCATTTCCCAATAAATGTAATAGCGACTGATGCTTCCTCGTGTGAAGAGAAGGCAAGTGTGGCAATATACTCACCATCCCTCGATTGGTCTTTTTCACTTCACCTACCAGATTACACATCAGTTTTTCAGGCCGAACTTGTGGCAATAATTCTTGCATTGCGAAAGTTACCGCTACATGTTACAAAAGTTATTATTGTCACAGATTCACTTTCTGTATGCAGCGCGCTTAACGCATCTACAAATTTGACAGCTTTAGACACGTTTTATGCATTAGCTCCTCCCCACTTAAAGTTAGTTGATTTAGTATGGGTACCAGGCCACCGAGACACCCTACTTAATGAAATAACTGATTCTTTAGTACGAGCTTCTTTAAAGGGTCCGGCGATATCTGTGCTGCCGGCAACTGCGTATATCACTGCAGCCAGATATAGGCAGTTTTCTTTGACTGAAGACAAGAAAAGCCTCGCACTAGCAAAATCAACCGACTTTATACATCTAAATTATTCTTGGAATCGACAGTGGTGTCCCAACCGGCAATTCGAAGTAACATTTACAAGACTGCGTTGCCGCATTCCACAACTAAATTTTTACTTGCACAGATGTGGTCTGGTGGCATCACCATTATGCTACCTCTGCAATGAACCAGAATCTATCGATCACTTTTTATAATCCTGTCGGCGGTTTTCTAATCATCGACAACGATGTTTAGAAATCCCACTTCGTAATCTAGGACTGCCGTTAAGCAGTTCAGTTTTACTATCACTTGGAGCCACGGTGTTAGGATATGGCCACGGGAACGTTTGCCGAGCCATTTATAATTTTCTATGTGACACAAAAAGATTGACTTAATAATATTTTCCCATTGTTACGTGATTGCTTTATTTATCCTTCAATAAATTATAGCTTTAGCAAATTCAAAAAGTAAAGTCACAAAACCACAATTACATTATTATTATTATTATTATTATTATTATTATTATTATTATTATTATTATTATTATTATTCAATATCTACGTATTTCCTTTGCTGTATTTAATTTATTATTAAATTCATATTACTATTCCTATTCAGGCAAGGCTGACTAACTTAGTATAGAATACTTAATTCTTTTATTATTGCTTTATTTCTCATTTTCAATTAGTCATTTATTTTTATTCTTATACTTATGTATTTATAAATTAATTTATTTTAAATTTCTATCATAATACCACCCGGTTCGTGGCCTATCCCCCTCAGTGGGTTGTGCCAAGTGTTGAGGCATCATCATCATCAAGAACATCATCATGACAGCCACGGTTGTTTCGTAGTCGGCCGTGCCATCGCTGTGCCTCGGTGGCCGCTCGGTGATCGTTCCAGTTCGAAGGACGCTGCCTTGGTGTGCCCTGATCCGGTCCTCATCCGGGTTTGCTGACAAGTAGCCGGTGGTTACTTTTATTGCGATAGCAATTATATGGACACTTCAACCAAATTTCTGCCGTCGGCGTCGCCGTCGTCGTCACCGTCGCCGTCGCCGTGAGGTTCCCTATAGATAAAATCTTCGCCGCGCGCCGTATGCCCGAGTGGAAGCGTGCGGGGACGCGCGCTATCACGGAGAGCGAACGCAATCAATCTCCCACGCGCAAGCAAGGAAGCAGGAAGCCAGCGCCAGAAAGAGCGGGGGGGGGGGGGGGAGGCGCACTTCTACTCCGCCAACAACCGTGCTCGTCCGCACCGTCTCTTATCTCCACACGGTTCTGACCTTTATGCGCCGTGCATTCGCCGCTCAGTTTCCGTTGAAGCGATAGACCGCACGTATCTTCGCCCGCAGCGGCGTATGCTTGCTGCCAGCGTTTTGACAGTCGTTGTCAGCAGTCATTCAGTGTGATCTATTCGTGTTTGTTTGTGCGCGCTCACACCACGCTTGTTTATTCAGTTAGTAATAGTCGGGTCACATTTTCCAACGCACGCTACACATGCAATGCTTCCCGGATCGGCAGTGCAGCGCTACAGGTGTGTCCCTTCGCACGAGCTGCCCACGGGAAGCGCTTCTCAACACCACCGTTTCACACGCGCCTTTTCGTGGTCATCGAGCCTCTCTTCATGTCTGTCTACTTACGCCGCAGCACACCTGCTTACTTAATCAGCTCATGTTTACTACAATTCATATTGCTACCAAAGCCGCTCACCTTACTTCGTATGCCATTGCTGTGTTGCTATCGCATTCATTGCTTCGCCCTTAGGGCGAAACTGTGACATTTTTTTCTTATCTTTATTGTTTTCTTCTAATCCCCTTGAGAGACAGTGGTGGTTATTGATAAGGTTATGTCTGCCTCATCTCCAGGCCAGAGGGCTACCCTCTGGTCTGCTTCTATTTCCCCTCAGGATCTACCGGTGGAATGGTTTCTTCGCAGTGGAGCCAGTAGCGTTCCTGTGGCTTTGGTACCTAACAATGGAGGAATTATCCGTATGAAGAACCCCAAGGCTATTCAATCAGAACTTCGAGCTATCTCATCCCACTTTCAGCAAATCACCGAGGTCAGACAGTTTGGACGTGGGGGAATCCTTTGCTGTTCACCAGACCAGACCTGCGTACAGGATCTACTCAAGTGCACTAACTTTGCCACGCAGCCGGTGAGATATTCCATCCCTCCTCATCTAGCTTGCTGCAAAGGCTTAGTCCGCGGTGTGGACATAAGCTTAACTACACCAGAAATCCTAGAGATATTTTCTGCAGCAGGTGTAGTTTACGTGTACCGCTGTACCAGACATGTAGACAATAAGAGGGTCCCTACAGAAACAATCATAGCGACATTTGCAGGGACGGCTCGCCGATCAGAGATAAAGGCATGGCCGTTAATCTACAGGGTTGAACCCTTAGCTCCACGACCACTACAATGTCTCAAGTGCTGGCGGTACGAACACAGCGCTAATGCCTGTCGTTCAAGTGCTCGATGCCGATTTTGCGGAGAAGAACATGATGCCAACGATTGCACGTCTCAGGAGCAGTCATGCTGTCTATGCAATGCGAATCATGCTGTAGACTACTCCAACTGCCCTGCCAGATCCAAAGAAATTCAGGTGATTGAAATAATTAAGAGGCGACGGTGCTCTCGTCGAGAAGCTCTTGAAGAAATTCAGAGCAGGACCCAGGGTTATGCCGGTGTAACAGCCCGTCAGTCATTCGGCATGGATCAGTCACTGCCCCAGGCAATTACAGCAGCAATAGAAAAAGCGATGAAAAATGCATTATAAAAAATTCTACTAAATCTCTCTGAATCTTTGGCTTCAGTAATATCAATGCAATTGGCTGGTATATCTCAGACACTAACAAACAGTGCACAAAATACGGCCGCCTTACTTGCAACATCACCTAAATATCAGACACCTCCTCCTTCTAACAGCGTGGATTCAGTACGTCCTTCGACTTCCGCTCAGGTTGATCATGAATGCCATTCCGATTCAGACTCTCTAGGTAATCGAGATGTAGATATGGACACTCGTGTTCTTAAACGCACAAGATCGCCTAACAACAAAATGCCTCGTTCTCCTAACTCCAAAACAAAAAGTGTGTGTAAGAATCACTTACGATGACTGACTTTCTAAAAGACAGTATCCTGGATCAAGCAGTTGCGGCTGCTTGTCTACGTCAACATAGGGTGCCTAAGGATACTGCAGTGGAACTGCCGATCTATACTTTCTGCAACTACAGATTTATTATATTTAATCTCCCAACAATCGCCAGACGTTATACTATTACAAGAAACTTGTTTGTCCGCTGACCAAGACTTTCATTTAAACATTTACAAGTGTTTTAGATTGGGTAGGCCTTCCCGAGGTGGCGGATTAGCTTTTTTCATTTGGTCTAAATTCTGTCATACAGCAAAAATTTCACATCATACCCTATCATCCGAATGTGAAGTCTTAATATTAGGAATAACTAATCCGCGTTGCTCCCCGCTTTCTATAATTAACTACTACTTTCCCGCTGTTGGGGAAAACGTACGCCCACTTGATGGCGCAGTAACATACTGCAAAAAGAACATATTGCTTGCGGGTGACTTCAACTCACATCATGTGTCATGGGGCTTCCGCACAGGCTCATCTGGAAAACGTTTATGGGATTGGGTTAAACTTAAAAATTTTACATGTTTAAATGCTAAAGTTGCCACTTTCGTGCGTTCGCAGTCACGATCTGTCCTAGATTTGACATTTGCTAGCTCAGGCATTTCCATTTCTTCTTGGACTGTGGTGCATGCCGCCACTAGTAGTGACCACCGCCCGATTGTCATTGAAATTAACAACCCCTTCATTTCTTTAAATAAACATGCGCATACATTCGTGGACTATTCAAAATTTTAAAACAATTTACAGTCAACTTTGTCCTCTAGGACAGATATGGAAAGAGATATTAAAGCGATGAGCCTTTGTGCCGTTTTGAAGGGTACTATTAAAAAATCAGAATTTGTAGTATCATCAACAAAAGAGCGCACTGATTGTCCATGGTGGAATAGTGATTGCGCACGAGATTATCGACGCCGAAAAGCTGCATGGAAGGAACTTATTTCCAATCAGTGCCCTACTAATTGGAGTAATTATAAATATGCTGCTGCTACATTTAAAAGAACAGTTTCCTTAGCGAAAGATAATTATGATGAAAAACGGTACAACTTTTTATCGAAAAGTAATAATATAAAAGCAGTATTTAGGTTTCTTCGCTCTCGTAAGGCCTTTCCAGTGCCCATAAATATTGATTCAGTGGTTTTGTCACCAAAAGAATTATTAGAATCATTAAATAAGATTGCAAAAGCCTTAGAAGAGCGTCTTTCAACTCAGCTGCAAGTAAACTTCGTAGGGGTTCTATCAGGGGATGACTTTATAGAGGTATCAATGGAAGAACTTCAGTACGTTATTCGACTGCTCCCTGGCACAGCTCCAGGTCCATATCGCATTACATCAGGCATGTTAAAAATTTTGTTTGACTTCTCCCCACGAGACCTCTCCAATATCGTTAACTACTCCCTCATGAACGCACGGATTCCTCCTGACTGGAAACTCGCCAAAATAATCCCCCTGCTCAAAAACCAAGGAGCAGGATTGGACCCAGATAATATAAGACCAATCGCATTAACCTCTAAAGGCCCAACCGCATGCACGCGATTTTCGAGCGACAGCGACAAGCGACGGCGACGAGCGACAGGTTTTGCCGTCGCGGAGGGCGATCCGTCGCTGTCGCTGGTCGTGTCGCCGGTTTCTGGCCAGCCAGAAAATATCGCTTGTCGCCCGGAAGTCAGCGCGACGACATCCGCTGGGGACAGCGATTGCACAACAACATGGCAGCAATCAGTCTGCCCGCTTCGATCTGAATTCGCTCTTGCAACTTGCTCTCTGCTGTGACAGCAAAAAATAAATAGTACAATCAGTCATCGCTTCACCTCATCGCTAGCTGAAGACTAAGTATCGGTGCTCTCTTGTCGTTATTATTGAGATCGGTTGTTTTGTTTTGACGCTGTTAGGCCTGAGACGCCACCGAGAGCCGAGAAAGTGCTTTAAGTTTTACTCAACAGATGGCGCCTCGGCAGCTTACGCTGGCGGCATGGGACGGAGTTCCACTGGGGACGCATGGGACGGATTTTCACTGGGGATGATAACATATTTTAGCTAGGTCTAGATAAAACATTAACGTTTTGATAAAATTGAGATTTCTTTACGCGCGCACGATAACATTTATTCGCACAACAATGTAAATCCGTCGCTACTCTTTTCCGCGATGTCGCGTTCATGCGGTTGCTCCACGCCGCGACACGACAGCGCGACAGGGTGTGCCTGTCGCGTCGCTTGTCGCTGTCGCTTGAATATCGCGTGCATGCGGTTGGGCCTTAATGTTATGAAATTAGTAGAAATGGTATTGCACATTCGTATTATGAAATTTTTAACGGATAATACATCATTGAGCTCATGTCAGATTGGATTTAGACCCGGATGCTCGATATGGTGCGCCCAAGTCGATTTAGAGGAACGCATTAAGCTTGCACGGCACAGGCGGCAGTATGCAGCTTTAGTGAACCTTGATTTAGCTAAAGCCTACGATAGTGTAGAACATGTCATACTCCTAAACGTTTTAAATAGCATGGATTTCCCTCGATATATTATAAATTGGATACATGAATTTTTAAAGGATAGAAAATTTTATTCTCAGCGTGGCTTGGTGACACAGAAATAAAGTCAAACAAGAGGAGCTCCCCAGGGATCTGTCCTTTCTCCTATTTTGTTTAACATTTTACTAAGTTCAATCCCATTGTGCGGTAGTGTACAAGTATATGTCTATGCAGATGACATGCATTCTTTGCGTCTGCGAGTGATATTCACTCATTACAGAGTACACTACAGTCATACTTGGGAACACTTCAAGCCTGGTTTGCGAATATTCGAATGTCGCTCAATGTTAACAAAAGCGCCTTGATTGTGTTTCCATTGAATGTGCCAATTAATATCTCTCTCAAATATCATCAGGAAATTATTCCGCAAGTTGACTTTATCAAATATCTCGGTGTAATGTACGACAGAAACCTGAGCTGGCGAAATCACATCGATCATGTTAAATCTAGGGCGACACGCGCGGTTGGCGCGCATGATAAGCAAACTTGGCCGACATCGCTCTGGGCTACGCAGAGACACTTTAATGATGATTTATCGTATGTATGTTCATCCGATATTGGAATTTGGATGCGTGCTATTCTCTGGTGGGCCAGCGTACAAAATTAACCCCCTGGTTCTTCTAGAGCGGGAGGCAATTCGGAATTGTCTCGGTTTGCCAATATCTGTAGCTAACAATGTTTTATATCAAGAAGCACGACTGCCTACACTTCCCTGCAGATTCCGCATTCTAACGGTAAAAACATATTTAAACATTTATGCATCTTCTTTGAGAAGATTGCAATTTCTATTTATTAGGGAAATGAGGGGATTTTTCGATGAGTATTGGTCCCGCCTACTTCGACTTCAAGTTTTGTTTGTACAAGCTGAGCTGGATCCATTAAATTTAATATACGCGAGACCGCTTGCTCAGACAAACCCTTACCTAATATAATGATTGAATTTGATGATATATTTCCATCGAATGCGAAACTCCTGCCCACTACATACTTAAACGGCATGTTACAAGATCATTTAACGCAACTAGGAATAGATCACGTGATCGCGACTGACGCGTCAATGAAAGAAGAGAAAGCGGGTGTGGGTATTTTCTCCGAATCACTATCCTGGTCTTATGCAGTACGCCTTCCTGATTTCACACCCATATTTTTGGCTGAACTAGCAGCGATTATCTTAGCCCTGCGGAAACTTCCTTCAAATTACTCAACAGTAGTGATAGTGACTGATTCACTGTCAGTATGTACATCACTCACTTCATCTGCAGACACTACTGTAACCAATACATTTAAATTGTTAACCCCTCCTAACTTAAGTCTGGTACGATTGGTATGGGTTCCAGGCCATCGTGGTATATTCTTAAATGAAATGGCTGACACACTTGCGCGGATATCACGTGATGGACCAGTTATGTCTGTCATGCCTAGTTCGGCTTATGTCACTGCGGCTAGGTTTAGAAAATTTTCCCTATTACAAGATTCTACAAAACTGAAAATCCAAATGTCGGAATTTAATCATTTATCCTTTTCATGGGACAATAAATGGTGCCCCACAGGTAAATTAGAGATCTCCATAACAAAATTACGCTGCCGAATCCCACCATTAAATTTTTACCTAAACAGGTCCGGTCTGGCACCGTCCCCTCTGTGTCCTACCTGCCAGGAACCCGAAAACATTGACCACTTTCTGTTATTTTGTCATCGCTTTCGTAGTCAGAGGAAGAAATTGGAATTTTCATTCCGTAAATTGGGTATTTCACTAACTACTGAAAATATCCTCTCCTTCGGGGCTTCTTCAATGGGCTTTAGCCACAGGAACATCTGCGTGGTCCTCTGTGACTATATCTGTGACACAAAAAGACTACCCAGTTAATTCTCGAAACAAATAATTGGATAACTCATTAAATCGCTAATTGGTGTTTCGAAATTATTCTAATACCACCAAAAGTTTTGTGGTGTTTTTATACAATTACAATAATTTTAATTCTGTCTCTGCCCTGTAAATCTCTTTCCAAATTATCATAAACACTATACTTCACCCTGATTTACTTTTTTGTCTAGTTTTTTTTCATCTGCCCCTTCCGTTTAACCTTTAACCGCCGGCTTCTTGGCCAATCCCCCGTAGGGGGTAAGCGCCACGGATGAGCGAGCGAGCGAGCAAAGCAAAGCAAAGCAAAGCAAAGCAAAGCAAAGCAAAGCAAAGCAAAGCAAAGCAAAAGCAAAGCAAAGCAAAGCAACGGCCTATTGGGCTAGGATGACCGTCCTATCCCTTGCGCTATACGGTAACGATCCATCATTCTTGTAAATAAATCTATCCCATCCGTTACAATTTGGTGAAAGGTGCTGGGTACATGACACTGGACGACCGTGCTCTACTACCCCTTCGACGCAGCGAATTGTTGACCGGGCTACCACCGGGAGACGCCGACATGAGCGATTCGGACGGAGGCGACGTTCGCGAGGAAATCGCGGCAGAAAGCATTCGCCAGAGGCAAAGCGTTTACTGGACACCCCATTGAGAAGCACGCACATTCTCAGGCAAAGCGAACGAGGACGTCGAGGACTGGTTGAGACACTACGAGAGGGGGAGCCGCCACAATGAATGGAGCGTGGCTGCACAGCTCTCTAACGTTGTTTTTTTCCTTGCTGGAACTGCCCTCCTATGGTTCGACAATAATGAGGGCTCGCTCACAACTTGGGACAGTTTCGTCGAAGAGATAAAGAAATGCTTTGGCGATTCGCTTTCGAAAAAAAAAAAAAGGCTGAGCAGACACTTTCACGATGAGCGCAGTTACCGGGAGAGACGTGTACCACCTATATTGAAGAAATCCTGAAGCTTTGCGGAATTGTGAACGCAAACATGTCGGACAAGGACAAGGTTGGACACCTACTCAAATGAATTGCAGAAGATGTGTACAATTTTTTTTATCTATAAGGAAGACCTCACTACCCCATCCCACTTAATGCGTCACTGTCGTACGTTCGAGGCTCTGAAGACACGCCGCATTCTTCGGAAGTTTTGTCGGCTGGACAACGTGACCAACATAGCAAGTGTGGACGTATTTGCCTCTAACGACCTGGCTGCTTTGGTACGGCAAGTTATTAGAGATGAACTGGCTCATTTTCAAGGCCCAGATGCCAATGCTCCGTTGATGAGTGCTACTTGGAGGCGCCGGCGGCCTGGACGCGACCTGCCTGCGGTGACCGCCCATTTCCGACAACGCACATGCCAAGATCACCGTGATCCCGCCATAAGCAACGAGCTTTGAATGTCGACATGACAGACAGCTTCGACGTGGGCCGTCTCCCATCTACAATACGCCTTGAAGGTTTGTACCTAACATCAATGAAAATCGCAGCCCACCTGTGTTCTACAGCTGCTGGGCTCAGGGACACATCGCCATGGTATTGCCGCCGTCGCCCACAGCATGCTCCGCAAGATCGCGCACATCCGCCTCAAGTGCAAGAAGCTACATTCTGGCAACCATTTGTCCCTTTCTGCCAGCCACATCGAGACTACACGTACATGCCAAGGAATGACTTCCCCGTGTCTGACCGCAGCTTGACTCCACCGCCGATTTGGACAAGTTGCTCGCCATCTCCATGTCGCCGCTCGCCTACGCCGCCCCAGCTGGGAAACTAGCTGGTGCGATCGATGGAGGTGAGGTCGCGGGGCGGTCACTTTTTCAAATGCCTCCGTCTGTCGTCATGGTAAAGAACAAAGTGTGTGTATGTGTCGATGGTGTTAATACTGTGGCTTTAGTAGATACTGGTGCTTCTGTGTCTGTGATGTGTCTTGCGTTCAAGAATCGCCTCGGACCGAAAGTGATGTTTGCTTGGGATGGAAATACCACGTTTCGCGGAGCTGGCGGTGAACTGTTACGTCCTGTGGGAGTATGTTCTGTCGTGATAACATTGTTGGAAAGGCCATTTCAAACCGAATTTATTGTACTAGCACGCGCCACGCATGACATAATTCTTGGTGTTCACTTTTTACGGGAGTGTGGAGCAACATTAGGCTGCAGGGCTGATGAAATTTCACTCAGCAGCGATACCAGACCACCCGCGCTAGACGACATTCCATCCGATCGTCAAGAAGTATTTTCCGCGTCCACTGATGTACTTTTGCCTGCGCAGACGACAATGTTCATCCCTGTGACCTCGTCGCGCGTCCGTACTGGTCCCTGCTGTGGATTAATTGAAGCCGAATACGTCAACACACACACACACACAAAAGAAGAATGTGCTTGTGTCTCGGTCACTGATCAAAGTCATAGAAGGTTGTGCTCACGTTTGGACGGTGAATGTGTCCTCCGAGTCAGTTGTTTTGCCTGCCGGACTGAAGGTAGCACGCTTTGAAAAATATGGTTATGCGAGCATTCGTGCGGTTGCTACTTCTATGGGCGCAAGCTCGCCACTCAGTGACCACTCTTCGAAATTTAGGAGCATGATTAATAAATCGCTCTCCTCTTCCCACCAACAAGCGCTCCAAGAGCTCCTTGCCCGCTATGCGTCAGTGTTTGACTTTGCTCAAGAGCGTCTGCAGTCACCACCGCACTCCCGCATACGCCACCGCATCAATACTGTAACAGCGTCGCCAATACGACAGAAACCGTACTGCGTCTATCCTGCTGAGCGCAAAGTGATCGCCGAAAATGTTACAGACATGCTAAAGAAAGGCGTCATCCCTGAGTCCAATAGTCCCTGGGCGGCTCTATTCATATTGGTGAAGAAGAAAGACGATTCGTGGCGATTCTGTGTCGACTACAGACGCCTAAACGCAGTAACGAAGAAGGGTGTGTATCCTCTGCCACGTATAGATGACGCCATTGACTGTTTACATTCTGCCTCGTACTTCTCCTCTGTCGATCTGCGCTTAGGGTACTGGCAAATATCAATGCACCCGCCAGACAAGGAGAAGACTGCCGTCGTAACGTCGGTCGCATTCTTCGAGTTTAACGCAATGCCTTTCGGTTTGTGTAATGCTCCGGCGACATTCGAGCGATTCATGGACACCATCCTGCGGGGACTTCGATGGGAAATCTGTATGTGTTACCTGGACGACGTTGCCATTTACGGCAAGACATTTGACGAGCAAAGCCAACCACTTGAAGTTGTGCTTGACTGCATACGGCGAGCTGGGCTGATACTAAACTCCAAAAAGTGCCACTTTGGCGAACGTCAAACACTTCTTTTGGATTTCCTCGTCGACAAAGAAGGCATTCACCCAGAGCCCCACAAGCTTGCGGTGGTTCGTGGCTTCAACCAGCCGAAGACGGTGAAAGACCTCCGCAGCTTCCTGGGACTATGTTCGTACTTTCGCCGTTTCATTAAGGACTTTGCACGCCTAGCTCATCCGCTCACGTCGCTCCTTCACAAGGACTCACCGTTTACATGAGCGACTGAATGTGAGTCTGCATTCTTTCAACTAAAATTTCTGCTTACCTCAGCTCCAATTTTGCGCCACTTTGACTCAGAGGCCCCAACTGAGTCTCACACCGATGCTAGTGGTCTTGGTGTTGGAGCTGTACTCGTACAGATACATAGTGGACGCCAACAAGTCATCGCCTATGCAAGCCGTACTCTTACCAAGGCTGAGTGGAATTACACTGTAACAGAAATGGAATGCCTCGCGGTAGTCTTCGCCACCTACAAGTTTCGACCATACTTGTACGGCCGCCACTTCACGATAGTGACAGGCCACCATTCTCTTTGCTGGTTGGTTGGACTACGCGATCCCTCTGGCCGATTAGCTCGGTGGTCATTACGGCTTCAAGAATACGACTTTTCTATCACTTACAAGAGTGGTCGCTGTCACACTGATGCTGACTGTTTATCTCGCCTTCCGTCAGCAAGCACGCGAGACACAGACGGTGACTTAAATGAATACCTCCTTGCCATCTCTGCAGTTTCCACCTTCAAGCGTCATCAACAGCATGGCCCTTCTATTCGAGCTATTCTTGACGCCGCTCGGTCACCTGCACGCGGCTCACCTTTCATTATTTTTGAAGATTTGTTGTATAAGAAGAATTATTCTGCTGAAGGTGCTCCACTTCTGCTCGTGGTTCCCCATACGTTGAGGCCTATGATACTTCACGCCATGCACGATGACATCACGTCAGGCCACCTTGGCTTTGCTCGGACACTTCACCGACTGCGCCAGCGTTTCTATTGGCCCAAGCTCTGGAAGACGGTGAAGCAGTACGTTTCCAGCTGTGCCATTTGCCAACGCCATAAGCAGTCAAAGACGCCTCCTGCGGGTGCCTTGCAGTCAGTTAAACCGCCGAGCGTGTCATTTTAAAAAGTTGGTGTCGACTTGCTAGGTCCGTTCCCTAAGTCTACTTCCGGTCGTCGCTGAATTATTGTGTGTGTGGACTATTTGACCCGGTACACTGAGACGGCGGCACTCGATTCGGCTACAGCAGCAGACGTTTCATCGTTCCTGCTGTACTCCGTCATTGTTCGCCATGGTGCTCCACGCGTTGTGATTAGTGATCGTGGACGGTAGTTTACTGCGGACGTTGCTGAAGAACTACTACGTCTTTGTGGATCTGATCACCGGCATTCAATCCTTTACCACCCGCAAACAAACGGACCCACTGAGCGCACGAATCGTACACTGACCAACATGCTTGCCAAATATGTCTCCACCGATCACAAAAACTGGGATTCAATCTTACCATTTGTTACGTACTCTTACAATACTGCCAAGCAATAAGTCACAGGCTAGGCGCCTTTCTTTCTTTTCTATGCTCGCAACCCCAAAGCTTTTTCGACAACATCCTTCCCTGGTCCCCAAAGGATGACTACTCAATAGGCCAGACTTATGTCGTGCCGAAGAAGCGCGTCGACTGGCCTGCGTCAGGACTCTCTCCTCTCAAGATCATGCCAAGGCTCGTTATGAGGCTCGACATATGCTCGTCACATATGCTCCTGGGGACTTTGTTTGGCTTTGGACACCTATGCGGAAAAAGGGGCTGTGCACGAAGTTTCTGTCTCGATACACTGGCCCATACGTCATACTGAAACGACTGAGTGACGTGACCTACGTCATTGCAAGAGTGACTTCGCACAACCGGCGTTCACGTAACACGCAAGTCGTGCACGTCGCCCCACTCAAACTGTACCACCATCGGGCTATGTAGCTCACTCCGAGAACTTCGCCGGCCCCCGGAGAAATTGTCACGCTGCACGGTGCAGCCGAAGGAAGAGGAAGTAGAAGTGTGCGTGAGGAGCTGGCCGCTACCTGTTGGGGTTGGATGACCGTCCTGTCCCTTGTTCTACGCTAACCATCCATCATTCTTGTAAATAAATACACCCCATCCGTTACAATATATATATTTACATTTAAGCAATAAGAAATTTCAGATTATGGATGCAAAGCCACCCCCTACAGCTTTCCGGTGCGTATGTCGAAGCACTATTGCTATGTTTACTGCCTGTATTTCAAGGATAGAATGGGACGCCGTTTTCTGTGCAGCCGATGCTGATACATTGTATAATGTCTTCATCGAAAGTTTTATAGAAGCCTATAACAATGGCTTACCGCGCAAAATAAAAAAAGCGGCCATGCAAATCGACGAGGGTAGAGGACATTCCCATGAACTACTGCGTAATACTGCAACATTACCGACTCGAAAGAAGACAATATCCTTTACCACATCCAAAATTAAGCAAGGAAGAAGCCACCGCCCTCCGCAGACTACAAACGAATACATATGTCTATGGAATTATCATGCACCGGATGCACCTCACTAAATTCTCATACCTATGCCGATATTGTGATGTACCAGACACCCTCCAACACATGGTGTTGGTGTGCCCACACCCCGAGAAAAACAGTCAAGACGATGCCTCAGAACCGATACAAGCCACCGAAGAAACATGGGAGGCGATGTTAACGGCACAGAGCCTGGAAGATCAGTGAAGTCTGGTGGACCGGGCCCGGGCTGCGGTATTAGCCAACGGCTTTCTGGACTCAGAGAGCCGTCCACGTAGGGCGAAGAAACAACACTTTCTCGCTGTTTCTAGCAATAAACGTTCATTCCTCCTCCTCCTCTTGTTAGGCACTTTTTGTAGGCGTCTTCAGAGAGCCAAAGTGTCCATTATTTTCAAAGGTGGCGACAAAAATAACATGTCAAATTACAGACCCATTTCAATTCTGCCGGTATTTCCTAAAGTAATTCAAAAATCATTACATAAAAGAATGGTGTCGTTCTTTGCCAAGCACCACCTTGTGACGCCATTTCAATTAGATTTCACAAAGCAGCGTTGAACAGAAACTGCTCTACAATTACAGAGAGAAATCATACTCGATGCATTCGATCGGCCCACATTTTTGCCCACGGATGCGGACACGAAAAATGCCGATCAACGAGAGGGTAACAGCTTCGGTGTAAAAATTGAGAAGTAGCACAACTTGAAGCTATGGGGCTGCGGTACAGTAAGATGGTCCGTCAGCGCACGCGCCATAATGTTGTGTAGACAGCTGGTTACAGAGCTGCACATTAGTTGAGGCTGCTCACCCCGAGCCGCGTTGTGGAAGCCTTCAGCAGCGAAAAAATATCGCGTCAGTGGGGAAATAGAGCATGTACAATCTCTCGCAGGAGCCGCTAGACCAGAGTGCATCGCGCACTATCTTGGAAGGCCGGCCGCATGCTGGCCTACAGTTTGGGCAACCGGAGTAAGGTAACCGCTAGTTTTGTTTTCGAATTCCGCGCCACCCTCGGCGCGGACGGCTGTTTAAACAATATATAAATATTAAAAATGTATTAACTGCAATGTGCGGATTGGGCTAAGTATTGGAGTCTTTTTAAAAATAATAGGAAAAAAATTACTCCATCTCCCGCTTAAGGGAACCATGTGTGGATGCTAAGCAGCGGGGAGATGGTTAGCTTCAGCGAGAGATGGTGTAATCGGCTTCGCGTTACCGCACCGCCTCGGGATCCACCGCTGGACGTTGACAACACCGCATATCTACGAAGTGAATGATGATGAGTGGGCGAAGCACCGGGGGGTCATTCGGGCAAAACGCCGGAAGCCGGAACCGGAAGTGGAAGCGGAACCGGAAGCCGGCTTCCGGAAGCCGGATTGCGCAGTGCGGGTGTGGACGCCGCACGGCGGAGGGAGGGAGGGAGGGAGGGAGGGAGGGAGGGAGGGAGTGACATAGCCCCGGCTATAGTGAACTAGAATATACTCTAGTGGCGCGACCGCCAAGCTGCGCGGCCTCCCTCGGCGGTCGGAAACACCACGGACCACCGCTAGGGTTTCCCGTGGCGCTAGTGCGCCTTTTCCTAGTGAGTGAGCGGACGGCACATGTGGGCACTGCTCCACCATTCTCGCGAACCGCTGCGTCGGCACCCACGAGTTGACGACTACACGTGTATGTACTTCTGTGTCCTCAAAAATTACTCGAGTGCCGTGCGGACATTTCGAATAGCGAGGTTCGCGACATGCAGAAACGGAGGACGGACTCGCACTGTTTTGCTCCGGGTTGCCGGAGCGGCTACCCGGGCTATCTGAAGGCGTCTGTTCGCTGCTCCTAGGGACGAGGCTCTCCGCAAAAAGTGGGAGCGTAACCTCCGGAGAGATGACAAGCCTCTGACCTAGTCGTCAGCGGTGTGCGAGTACCCTTTCGAGCCAAGGTATACTATGCGCGAATATGTGCACGTGATTAACGGCAGTGAAGTGCGCATTCCCAGAGGAAAACCGTCATTGGCACCTGACGCCGTGCCAACGCTTTTGCCAGGTTGTCCAGCGTACCTTTCCGTCGCAGCACCTAAGCAAAGGCCCGAGAGGAAAAGGAGAACAGCACAACCTGTTCAAGGCGGAAGCAAAAAGCAGCACAAGCCTGATGCACCTGATGAAGTCTACGACAGTGGTGAAATGGATAGTATACATGTTCGAAACCTGACTGTCGCCACTAGTGCACGGCTCTCAATTGAAGCCATTCGCATGCTTGAAGTTCCCGAAAAGTACTGGTGTCGTATAGAAACAGATGGCCACTGCGGTATTATATTTGCGACGACATCGATAAGCAAGCATACAAAGCTGGAGATTTCTCATGAAAAAGCTGTGTGCTTTACGTTCACTGAAGGGGAAATTGTCGCCGAAGTCTTCTATCAGGGTGTGTTGTGTGACGAAAAACCCGTGCGATCTCTTTCTGAAGCCACATCCGTATTGGAAGAAGCTGAATCAAGTCTTGTCTGCAAGGGAGCGATGTACAAACAAGAATTCAAGCCGCTTTCTTCTCAGCTGACCGCACAACTTCGAGCTGAAGCGAACACTGCTGGACGATCCGTGTTCAGTGTGCGCTGCTTTGGAAAAGTTTCTTCTGAAGGTAAGTAGACGTAAAGTGCATTATGACGCCCATAACATTTCCACATTGCCTCAAATGTTCGAGCGTGCAATTTTAACGCCTGCATTGTTTGTTTATTTGCAGGACCAATGTGTACAGAATGCAATTCCCTAAGGAAAGCGTTACTAACAAGAAAGTCGTACATTAATTCTCGTGTACGCCTTCCTGCAAAGAAAACCCTTTCTTCACGATTGACGCAAAAAAAAAAAAAAAGAAGACGGCACGTCTTCAAAATCAGGCACATGTGCTAAAGAAAAAGTTGAGTGCAATGCTAGCCAAGAATGTGGCAATTGCTGAAGAAGAATTGAATGCAAAAGTAGCTCTCCTACCAGAGAAGCAACGTGAGGCAACTGTGCACATATTCAAAGCTTCGTCACGGAAGAGTACTAAAGGCATGACGTTCTCGAATGAGTGGGTGCTCGAATGTTTGCTTATGAAGCTGAAAAGTGCGAAGTTGTATGAGCATTTGAGACGGGAAAAAATCTTAGTCCTCCCTAGTAAGACTGCACTTCGCAATATTTGAAATGTTACAGAACTGGGTTTGGATTCAGCCACAAAATTTTTGATGTGCTGAAACAAAAGACAAGCACTATGGAC
>NC_051159.1:37481885-37502775 GCF_013339745.2 Dermacentor silvarum | reverse complement strand
CAACAGTACTAGATATTTGTGCTTCGAATGTAAACCCATGCGAATCAAAAACTGGGATTCTTTCCTATGATTTAAGCGATCACCTCCCTGTATTTTTTGCTTCGTTTTCTCCAGAAAAAAAGAGCCAACCAACTAAACAGCTCACAACTGAGCGACTAATAAATGATGAAACGAGCGAAACGTTTTTTCATATAGTTAAAGAAATTGATTGGCAAGACGTCTACTGCAAAGAAAATGTAAACGATGCCTATGATACATTCATAAAGTTGCTTCGCGCTTGCTATGATGATGCGTTTCGAGTAAAAATATCTTCTAGAAATAAGAAAAAGCGAAGGAAGCCATGGGTTACCTCAGATTTATATTATCGTATCAAAGTAAAGAACAAGTTATATTATGACTTTGTGAGCACGGGGATGCCTGATAAATTCGAACTATACAAACAATACCGGAACGCTCTAACGTCCGATTTGAAAAAAGCAAAGCACCAATATTACGAGAAAACGTTTGAAAGAATTTACAACGACGAAAGAAAGATATGGGCCGTGGTGAACTCGCTCACTTCGAGGAAAAAAGTTACTAATGTCTGTGAGGAGCTTAGCATAAATGGAGAAACGCCGCGCGAGGAAAGATTGGCTGATGCTATGAATACTCACTTTATTAACGCCGGTTCCTATGTTTCTTCTGATGAAACAGAATGCGATGATGACGCTCTCAATGCAAATACAATCTTTCAATCTATCTACATGCAACCTACGGACCCGGTAGAAATGTCAAATATAATAAAACAATTAAAGAATAATGTAGCGCCAGGGATCGATGAAATATGCCCAACTGAAATAAAGTTAGTTGCACCGTTAATTTGTGGGGTACTTAGTCACATCGTTAATCTTTCTCTGGAAAAAGGCATTTTCCGAGCCAGTTACAGACGGCGAAAGTAACTGCGATCTATAAAGGGGGTGGTGAAAACAACTTGTCGAACTATCGTCCCATATCTGTACTTTCCGCAATATCAAACATTTTTGAAGCCGTTATTTATGAAAGACTCCTGGCATTCTTTCAAAAACATCAACTAATAGCCGAAAATCAATATGGTTTTCAAAAGCACAAATCAACTGATCTAGTAAATATCTAAAACAAAATAATCGAAAATATGGAGAATAGGGAATATACGCTTGGTCTGTTTCTAGACCTCAGGAAAGCCTTTGGCTCTATACAATTCGATTTATTACTAAAAACATTATCCAGGTATGGAGCCCGAGGCATTGCTCTTGATCTTCTCAGAAGCTACTTATCTGATCGCTTTCAACTTGTAAAGAATAACGGAGCATTTTCAACGGAAATGAAAATAAAACAAGGCGTCCCTCGGGGCTCTATACTTGGGCCACTATTATTTATCATGTTTATAAATGATATTGTTTCTATCCCTGGTACCTCTGACGTCATCATGTATGCATAGGACACAAATATATTTTTTTTCCTTCCATAACCTTGTAACAGTTGAACGCCTTGCCAATGCATATCTTTTTCATCTATCCAGATGGCCAAAACAGAACAATCTGACATTAAATGCCTCCAAAACTACATACATGATATTTCGACCTACCAACAAGCCATTGTACAGAAACCTAACGCTAAAATTTGAAGAAAGCCTAATTAAACATGTTCAAGAACAAAAATTTCTCGGGGTATGGTTTCAAGACGAACTAAGTTGGACTACACATATAAATTACCTAATTTCAGATTTAGCACGTACCGTTGGATGTACGTGCTAAATCCACTTTGGCTAAAGCGAACTCTTTATTATTCTCTTTTCTATTCCAAACTTACATATGGTTTACTTGTCTGGGGTATCACTACAAAAACAAATTACAACAAGCTTGTTATACTTAAAAAAAGATTTTACGGTCTTTCGAAAACTATTATGGGAAAGTGCAAGATTTAAGAACGGCTCCCTTACTTATAAAACATGGCATACTGCGGGCAGACCAGTTATATTATTTCCAGCTATTGCAACTAATACACAAAAACAAACTCTACACAAAAGATGAAATAATTCCTAGCTATTGTCTAAGATTCCAAAAACGACGCACTCCCAAAATACGAACTGAATATGGACAACAGAAAATGGAATATCAGGTAGCTGATGTATTAAATAAGATCGAAGAAAAATTGAATTTCGGTACCACTGTAAATATTTTCAAAAATGACATAAAACATTTAGTAATAACTTCTCAATTAAAATACTCTCAGCAATAATGTTTGCTATGGTTCTTTATCTACTTACTTTTGATTTTTTTGGTGTCTGTTAATATACGAACGCGTGCAACATGTATGTCTGTATACAAACATAATCATATGTTGTATGAATATAGTTGCGTAATAAAAAAAAAACAAGCACGTGTAATGAATGTTTAGTGTATATATGTACCGCATACAGTATGTCAGTAATATAGACATGCATTTACAGTGATACTGTTTTTATAAAAGTGTAAAATGGCTATGTTCTGTGCTTTTTTTCTGGATTTTATTGCGATGGAAGCGTGACTCTCATCTTTGCCTAAAACCGCTCACCAAACTGTAAAGGGTGAGCCTTTGTCAGGCATTTTCAGCCTTTAGTCTCTGCCCCTCTAGCAGGCTCTGTATTAGGTCTGTTGAAAATAAAGGCGAAAGAAAGAAAGAAAAGCTCAAAAGTTCCACAAATTGGCTACTTTACAGCCCAGAATTATTCTGAAAACGGGTGGCACCAAATTCACCAATCGTCTGCGAAATAGTTGACAGCAGGTCATTGTGAGGGATTGAGTAGGAAGCCGCGATCAGATTTGTCTTTCAAAAATTCAATCACCTTATAAAGTTATTTCACTCACTCACTCACTCACTCACTCACTCACTCACTCACTCACCTCATCAGAGTTACGTATTAAAAACGGGTCATTCACGGGTAGAACGGCTATCTTGACTTGTAAAAACAGCGTGATAGATTTCTGCCAAGTGTCTTTTTCCGATACAATAACCCTCAATGGTACGTCAGGTTTGTGCGTTTTCGCGCTAAAAATGCCTCTAGGTGGTCTCATTTGCTGCTAGCAATGTTCTTCAACATTTTGTCCAAGTCATATTCTCTGCAAAGTTTCTTAGCATTAGCTTTCACCTTACTTAAGGATACTGTATCATGTCGCCTGAAAACAGCGGAAATTGCCTGACCACCTCTTGCAGAAAAATTCCCTTCTGAAAGCACACAGAACCCGCCTTCTTTATCTGCCGGTAACACGCAAATAAAATTGTTACGCATGTCTGAATGATAAGCTGCTGAATGATAGCTACAATGATAAGAATTGCATTACAGCCGGGGGATTTCTTGCGCAGCACTGCAAAACGTTTGGTTGCACACCTTATCTAGAAGAATGAGTCATTCTAGGTCGTAGTCAGGCCTCGGAAACTCCGCTGGTTTTTTGTCCACGCGAATTGCAGCGCCATCCATAAGACGGATGCGAAACCAAAATCGCTTTTGCTGTTTTTCTTGTCAACCCTCCCTCAACTTAGTCGTTTCTATCTCGCCTTCAATATTCGCAGCCCGCGCTCGTCGTCGGTCGTGCTGATAACGGCCAAAACGGCAGCATTTTTTTTCTGGCATTATGCGGTCCGTTTT
The DNA here is from genome assembly GCF_013339745.2 of Dermacentor silvarum. NCBI lineage: Eukaryota > Metazoa > Arthropoda > Arachnida > Ixodida > Ixodidae > Dermacentor > Dermacentor silvarum. The sequence goes on along the minus strand of NC_051159.1, from coordinate 37,499,132 downwards.
GCGGTTTTCGCCTTCCGCGCTAGCAGTGTGGTACCCTACCGTTGCACGTTTGTCGCTGTTCGTGTGTGGTTCAATGGTGTGCGAACACATCAAGACGAATTGAGCCATGCGACGTGAAATTCTACCGCATCCTTAAAGACAACAGGTGAGCACTGTGCAGTTTACTTCCCGGTTTTTATTTGTGATAGTATTTGTGCGCAGTCGTACATGGCTGTCCGGTGGTGAAGCAGCAGCTAGCTGATTTGAAAACACCACAACAATGCGGTAACTCGTTATGTCAACAAGCAGCGAACATAACGCTCCTTATAAATATTGCCACGCGTTAGTAACTCTAGAGGACGAGGACGAAGAAGTGTTGTTGGCTGCGGTGGCCGAAACAGTAAACAGCCGTTCGCTCGGAACTGACTGCTTGCCTTTTCCTCTCGCGACAAACTGGTGGAAGTGCTGGGTACACATACGCTCTATGCCTGCTGGTCCTGAACCAGAAGCTATCAACGCCAGTACCTCAGAGACTGCAGAAATCCATTGAAGCAGCCGTCGCCTCCAAGGTCTTCCATCGCAGTACAGCCCCCTGGCTAACTCTGCGAGGAAAATGGCAACAACAACCGCAAGCCAAACCGAGGAGATCCCAAGTGCTGCTGTACCTTGCATTGTCAACGCGCTTTGCACGCCTAACCCGTTCCACGGCGACGCCTTTGAGGACGTAGAGGACTGGTTAGACCATTTCGACCAGGTCGCCACCTTTAATGACTAGGATGATCGCCGTAAGTTGAAGAACGTCTACTTTTCCCTTTTAGACGCGGCAAGGGTATGGTACGAGAACCACGAAGCTTCGTTTACCAGCTGGCAGGAGTTTTACCGCCTGCTTCGTGACGCCTTCAGTACCCCCGAAAGGAAAGAAAGAGCCGAACAGGCACTCTTCCAGGTTCAAAATGCCGAACGAAACCGTCGCCATGTTCATGGAAGACATGACACGATTGTTCCGTCGGGCCGACCCCCTAATGCCAGAAGACAATAAGGTGCGCATGTTAATGCGAGGCGTAGAAGAACAGCTTTTCGCGGGTCTCGTGCGCAATCCTCCTACAACGGTGTCTCATTTCGTCCGTGAGGCAACAGTCATGGAGCGCATGCTTCGGCTGAGGCTATCGCAGTATGAACGCCAGACCACCATGACTGCGGTATGCTCGCTTGTACCTGCAAGGGATGACAAGGAGTCCCTTACCGAACTAATACGGCAGGTTGTTCGAGAAGAACTCCAGAAGTATTATGGATTGGCACCTCCGAGTGCCGCAGCCCTTACGGACGTCATTCGGGAGGAAATCAGGCAGGTGGTTCATCCCTCGCCACCAACGCGAACCGAACCTCCCACGCTCTCGTACGCCGATGCTCTTCGGGTTTCTATGCCGTCGACGGCCCGTTTCCCGCATCCACCTACAGGGCCTCCTCGACGCTTCCCAAGCCCAACCCACCGCACGACTCTCCAATCAGACTTTCGTCCTGGTCCGCGGAAGTCAACGGTATGGCGCGCTCCCGACAACAGTCCGTTGTGTTATCACTGTGGGGAGGCTGGACACTTCTATCGCTACTGCCATTACCGACGGATTGGTTTGCGGGGATACCATCCGGACGCCCGTTGCCCGCGCTATGGCGAACGCCCAAACGAAATCGAGGAGTACTTGGAAAGCAACCGTCTTCCTCCTGTCCCTCAGCGAAGACAGTCGCGGTCGCCGTCACCTCGTCGGCACACATCACCAAACCGCGCTCGACCCGCCTTTGATTCCACTGGAGTCCCTGGCGGAATGGCGGAAGCCCGCGCCGGGGAAACTGAAAACGGCGACCTCCGGGGGTGAGGCCGCTGTCTTGCTAACCGTCAAATATCCTCCGCCGACGCCACCCCCTCGCGACGTACCGCTGACGCCTTCCTTCGAAACCGCCAAAAGAGCTTCTGCTGTTATTACTGTTTCCGTCGACTGTTGTCCGGTAACTGCACTTGTCGATACGGGAGCTGATTACTCGGTTATGTGTGCCTCACTGGCCAATCAATTACGCAAAGTGCTGACAGCGTGGGACGGCCCACATCTGATCACGGCTGGAGGACACCTCGTGTCACCCATTGGACGATGCACCGCCAGACTTACAATTTATACTTCGACCTTCGTAGCATCTTTCCTTGTGCTGCCCAAGTGTTCTCGACTGGTTATATTGGGCATAAATTTTCTTCAGGAATATGGGGCGATCATTAATCTGCGTGACTTGTTCGTGACTTTTTCGAACAATGTTTCTTCGGATTCTGATGTTAAGGATGAACATCATCGAGCGGCTTTACGCGTGGTCGATGACTGCGTTACGTTACCGCCTCGAAGTAGCATCTTCGTCCTTGTTGAGTGCCCTCAAGACCACCTAGATATGGGTATCGCCGAAGGTAACCGCACCATTTTGCTGGATCGAGAAGTCGGCATCACACGAGGTCTCGTAGAGCTCCAAAATAGGCAAACCACGATCCTAGTTACTAACTTCAGCGGCTTATACAAGCACTTTGCGAAGCATACCACCATTGCCTACTTTGAAACAGTGGACGAGTCCAACGCATGTGCTTCGGTAACGACAATCTCGATGCAGGAAAACAGCGATGTGGACTTGACCAGTCACATCAACGTCAATCCACAGCTGAAACAACCCCAACAGGAGAGGCTCCTCAGCCTACTATCATCATTTACCGACTGTTTTGCCACCACGTCGAAGGTCAAGCAGACTCCTCTAACCAAGCACAGAATCATCACTGGACAGACCGTCCAACCTGTTCGCCAACACGCTTACCGCGTGTCACAGAGAGAACAGGATGCTATTCTTCATTAAGTTAAGCAAATGATGGATGATGATGTCATTCAACCATCGACAAGTCCTTGGGCATCACCTGTTGTACTAGTTAAGAAGAAAGACGGTTCACTACGATTCTGTGTAGATTATCGCAAACTGAACAAGATCACGAAAAAGGACGTTTATCCACTCCCTCGGATTGACGGCTCCTTGGATCGTCTGCGGCATGCCCGTTACTTTTCTTCAGTGGATTTACCTAGCGGGTACTGGCAGATTGAAGTTGACGAACGGGACCGGCAAAAAAAGGCGTTTATAACACCGGATGGCCTCTATGAATTTAAGGTCCTCCCTTTTGGACTGTGCTCCACTCCGGCCACATTTCAACGCATGATGGACACAGTTTTATCTGACCTCAAGTGGCACTCGTGTTTAGTCTACTTAGCCGATGTCGTTGTTTTTTCAACCACGTTTGAGCAACACATCGAGAGGCTTGAGGCTGTTCTTCAGGCCATCCGCACCGCTGGCCTGTCTCTGAAGCCTGAGAAATGTCACTTCGGATACGAGGAGCTTAAATTTCTGGTTCATATTGTTAGCAGCACCGGGATTCGCCCTGACCCTGACAAAGCCACGGCAGTTGGTTTGTTCCCGATACCGAAGACAAAGTACGATGTACGCCGATTTCTAGGGCTTTGTGCTTATTACCGCCGTTTTGTGCCAAATTTTTCTGAGATTGGCGAACCTTTGCAACGACTCATCAAGAACGACGTGACATTTATTTGGGGCCCGGCTCAATCCGACGCTTTCCACGACCTTCAGCGACGTCTACAGACATCACCGATCCTTGTTCACTTTGACACAGAGGCCGACACAGAAGTGCATACTGATGCTAGCAACGTTGGTCTTGGAGCCACACTAGTACAATTTCAAGCTGGTGTTGAGCGCGTTATTGCCTATGCCAGCCGCATGTTGTCTGCTGCTGAAAAAAACTACACAGCAACTGAAAAAGAATATCTGGCGGTCGTGTGGGCTATCCAGAAGTTGCGGCCATACTTGTATGGACGCGCCTTCTGAGTCGTCAGCGATCACCACTCTCTTTGTTGGCTGGCGAATCTCAAGGATCCTTCGGGACGTCTCGCAAGATGGAGCCTTCGGCTACAGGAATTTGACACGACAATTGTCTATAAGTCTGCTCAGAAACACACCGACGCCGATTGTCTCTCCCGCACCCCCGTCGAACCCGCACCAACAGATACTGACGAAGACTGCGGTTTTCTTTGTAGTCTTCCATCTCTAAACCTAGCTCAACAGCAACGCCACGATTCAGAGCTGCAACCCCTGATTGAATACCTTGAGCGACGACGCCAACAACCCCCGCGGCAGTTCGCACGTCACGTGTCCTCTTTCTGCCTACGCAGCGACATCCTCTGCAAGCGCAACTTTCATTCCACGGAAACCGTTTTTCTACTCGTTGTTCCCGCTTCTCTCCGCGACGACATTTTACGTGCATGCCACGACGAACCCACGTCCGGGCTTCTTGGTTTCACGCGTACTCTGGCAAGGATCAAGAAGTACTACTGGCGAAAACTCACAAAAATCGTGAAGCAGTACGTCCGAACTTGTCGTGATTGCTAACGTCGCAAAGTTCCACCAATGAAACCAGCCGGTCTGCTTCAGCCTGTACGACCTCCTTGCTCACCTTTTGAACAGGTCGGGATGGATTTACTCGGCCCGTTTCCCAAGTCTTCAGCTGATAACCGCTGGATTGTTGTCGCCACCGATTACTTGACCATATATTGCGAAACCCAAGCCGTTCAATGAGCTACTGCTTCGGATGTGGCCAACTTCTTCGTCAAAAATATCGTCCTGCGACATGGTGCTCCAGCTGTCGTCATCACAGACCGTGGTACGGACTTCACCGTGCAGTTGGTCAGAGATATTCTGCAGCTGAGTGGTACAACGCACCGTACGGCAACTGCGTATCACCCACAGACCAATGGGTTAACTGAGCGTCTAAAAAAACGATTGCAGATATGCTTTCCATGTATGTCGCCACGGATCACAACAATTGGGACGAACTGCTCCCGTATGTGACATTTGGGTATAATACTGCGCTTCAAGAAACCACCGGGTTTCCTCCTTTTCGTCTTGTCTACGGACGCGACGTCAAAACTATGCTCGACGTGATGCCTCTACCAACTTCGTCTGATACGACCGCCCCAGATACAGACGCTTTTGTTCAGCGTGCCGAAGCAGCGCGGCAGCTTGCACGGCAACGAATTCTATCTCCGCAAAGTCTAGACGCTCGTCGATACAACATACGCCACCGAGTCGTAACATACAAGCCAGGAGATCTCGTGTGGATTTGGACCCCTCTACGTCTACGAGGCCGCTCACAAAAATTATTGCGCCGTTACTTTGGGCCCTACATAGTTCTTCATCGCATAAGTCAAGTCAACTACGAAGTTGTTCCAGCAGAATCATCGCACCAGTCACGTAGACCACGCTCCTCCGACATTGTTCACGTCTCCAGGATGAAGCCCTACCACTCGCGCTGACGCCAGTTCACAAACTTTGTAGTGCGGTGCCTGTCCTCACGTCCGTTGTCTTTTTCATTTCTTTTATTTTCTCCCTGTCCTATTTAACCCGTCCCCACTTTCGTGGCTTAACTTTCACTGTTCTTTCGTGCAGTGGCATCGAGACGATGCCTGTTTTTTTGGAGGGAGGGGTAATGCCACGGCGTTAGTAACGCTACAGGACGAGGACGAAGAAGTGTTGTTGGCTGCTGCGGCTGAAACAGTAAACAGCCGTTCGCTCGGAACTGACTGCCTGCCTTTTCCTCTCGCGACAATATAGCGTGCGTATCGCAAGGAACACGTGTGTAGGTGTGCGCTTTGCTCTTATTTCTAGGTAATTGGCCGCCATCGTTTAAAAATGCGTTTCTGAGAATTAAGGTTGACATATCACAACTAGTACTCTGCCGCGACGCGAAACGAGCTCAGTTTTGTATGTTACAACTGCGATGTTATAATCTATGGTCTTCACTGTTCTTGAGGATGGAAGCGTTTTTAACCTACGCTGGAAGCATGGATCTAATTGTTTTGCCCAGAGACAAGGTCAACAGCCGCCGAATATGCTCGGCGCACTTCACGGAGGTGGATTTTATGGGCCGAGCGAGAAGCAGGCCATGAGAAGCTGATCTGCGCATTGGCCATTAGAGCAATTACAATAGTTCAGCGGAAACCCGCTCGGTGGAGAAAAGTAATTAAAGGAAAAATGAGACATCCACCCAAATGTAGCAATTGCTACAAAGGAAACCCGTACGGGTTCCTCGAAAGAAAGCTTCGCAGTTGAAGAAAAATTCGTCCTGGACCACGACGAATTTTTCTTCAACTGCGAGGCTTTCTTTCGAGGAACCCGTACGGGTTTCCTTTGTAGCAATTGCTACATTTGGATGGTTGTCTCATTTTTCCTTTAAGCAATTACAATAATTTTTTTTCTCATGTGCCTAGATGAAACACCATCCGCGTTTTGTTGCATTCTATAGTGTGTTGCACTGCCTGCTCCAATTCTGGTTTTCGCAAACGAACACAATAAAGTGATTCCGATGAACTGTTGTGTTGTAAGTGCAAATATTTTTTAATACAATTTGGGCACATGCTTGCTTGATTGTAATCATGAACGCGACTGCCTGCATGAAAACGCAAAAAGAATCCACTGCTCACAAGCACGCAGCACGGACAGGAGATGAGCGCGGAGCGCGCGCTTCGGTCCGGCGGCGCGTCTGATAACGCCCGCGACCAAAAAAAAAAAAAAAAAAGCGCGCCGCGGACAGCTAAAGAAATAAAAAAAAAATCATTGCGCAAATCATGAGGGGAGGGTGAGGCAAGGCATGGGAGAGAGATAGGAAAGTCAAGAGGGAAAAGAGAAACAAGCGGAACAGCGTTATCTTAAAAAAAGGAAGAAAAGAAGTGCTATAGTGAAAGGGGGAGGGTAAAAAAAAAGATCGCGCCGCTTTTCTTTTTTTTTTTTTTCGCCACCGTAGTACCGTCATCCATCCGCTAGGGCCTAAGTAAACTGCGCCTTGGCGCTATAGCGTCGACTGAGCGTCTGCTCTAGGAGAACCAATGGGAGGCATAGGAAGATTCACCCCCCTGTCGTAGTCACGATCAGCTTACAAGAGAAATCATTGAAGCGACAGCTATTATAGGTCTTGGCCATGCATGTGTAAGCTGAGCTTGATTAACGCTATCAAGCAATGAATTGGTGTATCGCGGACTGCCGCCACATGCTGTCTGCATATGTTTTTACATGGTTGTTTTAGTTTTTGTTGCTCGTTTTTCTTTTTTTTTTTTGTCTTTTCATGTTACATGGTTCGCTGAGTGTATAAGTAGCCTTCTGAGCCACGAAATAAACCACCTCTTGGAAGTTAGCGCTCACCCTGTTCTCCGGTCCTTTTGATTACCCCTTCTACCTTTCTTTTTGCTCGTTCTGAGCTGCGCTACAAGCTTAATAGTGATGACATACCATTTCGCCCAAACTGCTACGCTTTTGAACTTCGTATCTTAGATCGATTATCGATGTTAGGGAGGCTGTTTAGAGGATGACCAAAATCATGCTAATTTATTTATGCTCAATACTTCCCCAGTGTCTCAAACATCTGTCATTTGCGAATGACCACATTTATTTTTTTTTACTTCGCGAGAACAAGTAGGGGGTCGTGAAAAATATGATCGATAAGTTACAAATTCATAGGTGTACTGGGGGCTACATAACATTTAAAACTTGCATCGAAGCCCTAAATCACGTCTGAGCCGTCACTTAAGGATTTCGATGTCAACAAAGGCCTCTAAATTTCTTATTGAATCGTCAGATACCGAAACTACATTTTCTTCATGCGGTGATATAAAAGTTCGGCAGGTGTTACATTCTTGAAACACAAGAAGGCGAACATCCTGCTGCACATTCGGTAATACATGAAGTTACACAATTGGCGCTGTAATTATTGCAAGACATAAGGAGCCGCAATGGGAAGTACACGTGTGGCACAAAGGTGACCTCCTGAACGTCACACATGACCACTTAACGTATTACCTAAAGTGCAGCACGTTAGTGCACGCACTAGGCCATACCTTTAGTCAGCGAGATGGCTGCGAGGTGACGTATACAATCACGTGTGCACTACGCACACCTTTAGTAAGCTCGAACCGTGGACCAGCCGTGGCTTCAGGGAAGCGTGCTCGTCTCGCACCCAGACCGAAATGTACCAAATTTTCTTTTCAAAGCCACTAATTTACTTTGTTTACAGGAACGTCCTTGAAAAATGTAGCGTCAATACGAGCATTTTTTGCGGCGTCGGCCGTTTTCGTCATGGCGCCGTTTCGCCAATGTCACCGCAAGGGCACCGCCAACATAGACACCTAAGGCTCTTGCCTTAAAGGATTTTAAACTGAAGGGTGAGAAAGACCCAAAACCAGGGCACCTAAATACAGATACCTGAACAGTCTACACTAATACGTAATTGTTTTCATACTTCATTTTCCTTCGATTCACGATTAAGCGTCTGTTCCTAGAAGACAAAATGTGTAACGAACTTCTATATACTCTATGAATTACGCACAGAATCCTCAGCGCCGGTACATTGGTATGGTGGCAGAAATTTTAAACATTTTTTTTCTCCTATTTAGGTCGTGGTGAGCATGTAAGATTTCTAGGAAATTGTGAATTCCCGTTTATCGCTCCGTTAAATTACAACGTAGTCCACGTTTACCGTTAAATAATTAGCTACGCCGGAGCAGACATCTTCAAAATCCATGATATCACGGCAAACTAGTCCTGGAACTTCAAGACGGCGTCGCCGGCCGCCTTTTATTTGGTCAAGTGTTTGACGAGAACTCGTCTGGCGAGCAAACATACTGGTTCAAAAAAATATAAAAAAAATAGGGATACTCACCAAGGATAAAACAAAAACAATGGCAGGACGTTTCGGGCCCCGTACGGGTGCCTTATTATTATTATTTGATTTGTAAACATATACACAGAAAAGAGAAAGCGAGAAGCAAGGCTGGCAACTGCCACCAGAAGGGGCACAACGCCTGCCTACTCTTCGGAAAGGACGAGAGAAACATAGAAGGAAAGATCACAATGAAGATGCAAGCATGGGTGCGGGACTACTTATGGGTGAGGTGGCTCTGCGAGCGGGTGTGTCTCTCAGGAAGCTACTCCCCGATCTGTTTATCGTGCGTTCAGTTGATTGAATGTAATATAATTCTAAAAGCAAACGGGCAGATAAATGTTACTCGGTTGCGATGATGGCTGCCAAGTCCCAGTCAATGCTGTGTTACTTGGTGATGTTCCGCCAACGAATTCGCGGCCGTGGGGCCCTTGGCGACGTCATTCTTGCGTTGCTTAGCAGACAAGATCCACCTACCTCCGTCCAACGCCATTCGCTCAGCCTACGCGTAATTTACTACGGGAAGTTACCTGACCAGGGAATTGCGGTTGAGCGTAGTCGTTACCGTCAGTCTGTTTAATTGGAGGACATTTCTCGTAGCTGGGCGTCTGCTTTCTCAGTTAAGTCATGAGGGAACCAGTGGAAGTGCAGAGGATGGAAGATGGAAACGAGCGAGTTGAATCCCTTCGGTCTGGAAACGGGACTTACAAGCACAATCTTGTCCCACCACGTATGCGGGTTAGGCAGGCCCGTAGCCAGGGGGGGGGGGGGGGGGGGGGGGGGGGTGTTCTCCGGCTGAGCTCTCACCACCCCACTGCACAAAGAAACTTGTCAACAGCTGCTCACCATGTGCAAGACTCAGCAGATATCTCCGTGCCCTTTTCCATATACGAACAGCGCCGTACATCGGCCAAATGTCTTTTTTTTATTTTTGGCCCTGAGTACCGCTGTTTTATTTTTATTATATAATATATAATAATAATAATAATTTATTTCTCATGAAAAGAATTACATGGTGGGGTTCTGGATAAAAAGTTGCGCGCAGGCAACTTGACCAGCCCAAAAACCCAACAAAGGCAACAGAGGGCGTCGGGCGCTCACATGTGAGTAAATAGATCGGATGGTGTAAAAAAAAATTAATAAATAAAAATGTGTATACGAGACAGGTAGTAATACACTTTAACAATTAGAAAAACAAGTAGTCTGCATTAACAAGGAGATATTGAATTTATACATGAGCGTTATATATAGATTACATAAAGAAAGTCTTAATATACGAAAACAGGGGGAAAAAATAGGGAAAAAACATAACATAGCACTATATTCAGTGCAGCATAAACTAAAGCAAATAAAGGGGGGAAAGGTCATACAGTATTGCATATGAAACAAACTCATTAAACACCAAGGATTAGTTTAACAAGGATTAGTTTGACGTAAAGTAGTTGTGCAGGCTGCATATGGACAGAAGGTCTATTTCTCGTAAGGCGAGGTTATTGAGTAGTGTCGGAAGTGTATGTCGAAGCATTTGTTGACCATAATTAGTTCTTGAGTGTGGAATGTTCCATTGTTCAGGTGTCCTAGTGTCATAGGCTGCGACATGTTCGTGTAGGCGAGCTATGTTTCGGATTCCGCGTACCGCGTGCTTGAGCTCCTTGCGATACGTCAGTGCCAAACGGTATTGAAAGAGATTTTGAATTTTAAGTAGGTTAAGTGTTGTGAATAGTGGCTGAGTAGGAGCATCGTACGGCTTATTACATATCAAGCGTATTATTTTTTAATGAAACATATTGAGAAAATATTGTACTATTAGGAATACTCACCACAAAACTAAAATATGAGACTATAATTAAAATAGTATTTAAAAAGAAACATAATTTACATACTGCGATTTTTATCGAAAATAATTACTGAAAATAGGTGCTTTCCTCAAATAGTCAAGGCCACTCCAAAAAAAAAAAAATTCTGGCTACGGGCCTGAGGTTAAGGCACCATGAAAATGAGCCCATGTATAGGCCATTACGGGATGTGCGTACTCTGACAGCGCTCTAAAATACCGCCCAAAGTTTTGCAGTGGCAGCGCGTATACATACTGCTCGAATTGCTAAGATGATTGATTCTTGGCTTAGTCAATTCCATGGCATAAGCAGCGCCTAGAAGCGTCTGGCAAAGTGCAGGCATCGGCTTGCTCCTTGCCCTCACCGCTTTAACTGCGAGTCATGGAAAACGGGCCCAGGATCGTTGTTCGCCAAAATGCGCGGAAAGACTCGAGGACGTGTTGATAACGGCGCGTTAATGGGAACGCGTTGTTCGGGAGGCCTGCGTGTGTTAGATTAGTGCCGAGTAGCTCGCTGCAAGCAAGTTTTGAGTGAGGCAATAAAAATTGCAACAGGTTCTGGCACAATGCGCGTGTTATAATATTCGGAGAGCTCCGTAATTCAATAGATGAGTGGTTCGAAAGCGTTCACTGAAGTTTGCGCGTTGTGGTACTGTGGTTCAAGTGCAACGCCTGCGGGGGTTTAATTATCCGTGTGTAATCTCTGGTTGTACTTAATATAATTTAGCTAGAAATGAATGTGTATATGTACTAAGCCGCACACCATTATGTCAGTGAAATAAAATATAGTTCCAGTTTCGCGATGGCCTTCATTGCCACGCAAATAAATGTGGTTGCCACTGTCAAAAACAATTTTAAAAAAGCTGATTTCTTATACAGAAGTTGATAAATAGACTGAATTTTTCCGGCATAATTTAGAACACTGTGGCAAATTAATAACAGCGAATTGTTTCGGTTTAGAAATATAGAACTTCCTCGACACACTGCAAGGATCAACTATTTTGTCAGCAACGTATTCTTGGCAAGACTGACATATCTCTAAACACATCGATGACTGCTGAAGTTTTCGTCAGTTGTGTAAAATTCACTATTTACATTTGAAATATAGCACTTATACGGCAAGATAGCTCGGTGCTGCAGCGCACCTACATCGCAGGCTGATCAAATCGCTAGAACTGTGCGGCCATTTATATTGGCGGTTCTCATTGCTGTCTCATTGCTCTGAGACAATTTTTTTTTCTGTGGCAGTTAACAGCATCCATTTCCTTTCGCGAGTTATGATCTCACGAAGTACAAAACAATAAAACACTAATGTCATTTTTTTCGGCGTTTGCCACAATGCTTATTGTTCACCTAGAGTCTGTTACTAAAATCGAACAGACTGCTTCCGCAAACTTGACGTTTGGTGCGTCGCCTAACGTTTGACATGTGCATGTTGGTTTTTATTAATTAAATCCATAATCAGTGGAGACCTGCGGCAGTAGCCCAGTGATTACGGCATTGCGCTGCTGAGCTCGAGGTCGCTGGTTCGGTCCCGACAACGTGAAACACATTCTGATGTGGGTGGAATGCAAAAACGTTCAGCACCATGCATTGATGATGATGATGATGATTTATTGGCATCCCCTTTGCAATGGGGCGGCGACAAATAGTCACCTAGCCTGCTTGATTTAATCAGGTATACTATACATGTTCTTTATCTAGCATTTTTGTATACCTCTCATTATTTTTCTTTTTCAAAAATTTACCTTGTACCGCTGCCTATGATTTTAAGAGATCAGGTCGTATCCATCTTTTCCCTGCTTTTTTTCCACCAGTACTCTAATCGTCTCTTGCTTATCTCTACGGCTGATCTGTTTATGTTTCCTTCCACTTTAAACCCAAGCGCTTCTGGGAGTTGCACGTTACCTACGGTTCTCGCTGGGTGGATCCCGTCGCGTTCCATTAGGATGTGCTGAGTGGTCTCTGGATCTTTACTGCAGCATACACATGTCTCATCTAGTTCCGAATATTTGTTCCGATGTGTTTTCGTCCTTAGGCAACCGGCTCGAGCCTCAAATAGCAAGGCACTGCCCTTTGTGTTATCGTACAGATTTTCCCTTCTAATTTCTTTCTTCTCATTCCTGTAAATCTCCATTGTCATTTTCGTTTCCATTCTTTGCATCCAATTCACGGTATCTATTTCTCTCACTTTCTTTCTGATAACCCCTGATTGTCTATTTACAGTTTCGATTATCCTGTACTTGGTGGCCAACTTCCTTGACCTCTTCCTCCATTCTGTGTCCACGCTTTTCATGTAGAGATACTTGTGCACTTTAGCCGCCAATTTATTTTCATCCATGTTCCTGAGCCTTTCTTCAAAACTAATTTTGCTTTGTGCTTCTCTGACTTCAAAAGAGGCCCAACCCATGTCTCCATGCACTGCCTCACTTGTCGTATTACCGTGTGCTCCCAAAGCCAACCGGCCTACTGATCTTTGGTTAACTTCCAAACCCGCCAATATATCCGATTTTAAGCATATAATGGCATTTGCGAATGTTATCGCTGGCACCATTACTCCTTTCCAGATTCCACGCACCACCTCATACTTATTGTGGCCCCACAGTGCTCTGTGTTTCATTATTGCTGCATTCCGTTTCCCCTTTATTTTCAGATTATCTTGGTGGTTGCTTGAGTAATTCTTTCCTTCGTTTATGTGTACGTCGAGGTATTTATATTGCTTCACTATGGGTATTACTTGCTGTTGAATTGACACCATGAAGTTACTCGTGTGTTCATTAAAGATCATAATCCCTGATTTCTCTGTGCTAAACTTAAGGCCTAGATTTGTCGCTGCGTTCCCACAGATATTCGCAAGTATCTGTAAATCTTTTTTATTGTCCGCTAGTAGCAAAATGTCGTCTGCGTACATCAGTCCAGGGACCTTCTGTTGCACCATTTGTCCATTACGCATGTAGGATAAATCAAAACCTAATTCGCTGTTTTCCAGTCGTCTTTCTATGCCCTTGACGTAAAGCGTCAACAACAATGGTGACAGAGGGCATCCATGCTTCAATCCTTGGTGAATTCCCACCATTTCATTTCCTTTTCGGCCTAATTCCCATGCCACTTGTACTTGGTTGTCTCGATATATCTCCCTCAGCAGCTCCACGAAATCGTCATCTATGCCTTCGTATTGAAGAATATCCCACAACAATTCCCTGTCTACGTTGTCATAAGCTCCTTTAATATCTAGAAATGCTATCCATAAAGGTATTTTCTGAGCTACTGAAATCTCTATGCACTGAGTTAGTACAAACATATTGTCTTCTAAGCGTCTGCCTGGCCTGAACCCATTCTGTAGTTCCCCCAATACACCGTTTTCCTCCACCCACTTCGACAGTTCTAATTTTAGGGCTTGCATTGCCATTCTATATATCACCGACGTTACTGTAACTGGCCTGTACGAGCTCGTCTTATCCTTATCTCCTTTGCCTTTGTAGATGAGATTCATCTTGCTTTCACGCCATCCAACGGGAATATTCTTTGTTCTAATCACTTGCTCTATGGCATTAGTCAGCAGTGCCTTGCTTTTTGGACCGAGGTTTTTGATTAGCTGTATTGTGATTTCATCGGGTCCTGCTGCCGTGTTGTTAGGGACATTTTCTGCTGCCTTTTTCCAATAAAAGCTTTCTATGCTAAATTTTGATTTCTCAGGCCTCTCTGTTGTTGCTGGATCTGTTGTCTGAACTACGCTTTTTCTCGTGCCGATGTTATGCCTGATAACGTCTGTGATGTACCGCAGCGCATCATCGCCTTCATAGATGTTACCGTCTTCATCCCTTATAGCCGTTTGCGAGTTTCTAGTTGGAGCTCCGAGTGCTCTTATATGGTTCCAGAATCTTTTTGGGGCGCCTTTGTCTCTTTTGTGAATGTTATGCACCCAACGTTCACTTGCGCATTTAATGTTCTCTTGCACGAGCTCACTCGCAACCCTTTTCTTTTCTCGGTATGTATTCCATCTAAGGAGCACCTCTTCTTCTTGTAATCCCAACTTTTTGGCTTCTCGATGAACCCTAGATGCCTCTTTACGCTCTTCTATAGCTTGTTTAATTTCCTTGTTCCACCACTTACGTGGTTTCCTCTTTCCAATCCAACAATTGTTTTGCCGTGTCCGCCTTATTTCATGCTGCATAACCTCCACAGTTCCTTATATTCCCAGACTGCTGTAGGAAAAGCCTCAATTTTCTTCTCTATGTTGTTTGCGATCTCTGTTATTTGCTCGTCATTCATTTTTAAAAACTCTGAGGCTATTGGTTCATGTTCTGCGCTGGTATCTCGCCCAAACTTTAATGCTAAACGTCTATGATCGCTTCCCAGGCTATTTTTCCATTTTCGTCTATTATCATTTCGTCTAGTTGTTCGTAGACCATTTCTGAGACTAAGGCGTAGTCGATACATGACTGCCTGTTTCCGCATTGCCACGTTACCTGTCCATGACACTTATTCTCCCTGTTAACTACTATAAGGTTCTGTTCATCACACAAATCCAGCACTAGAGAGCCGTTGTAATCAGTATATCCGTCTAAATCGTCCATGTGCACGTTCATATCTCCCACTAATATCACCTGGCCCGAGTTACTGAACTCATTAATATCGCTTCTAATGCAATCGACCAATTCCTTATTTTTTTCCCTGCTATCACTGCCTGTCCATAGGTAAGCTACTCCCAGCCACGTCTTTTTTCCTTGCCATGTACCACTAATCCATAAATGCTCTTTACATGTCTCGTTTACCCTTCGCCACTTCAGACCTCGCCTAATTAGTACGCCTTTCCTTGGCCCGGTCATTCTGTTGCACCCTTCCCATACAAAGTTGTCAATAACAGGCGGCTGCTCCAAATCTCGTAGATGCGTTTCGGTCAAGGCGTACACGCTAATCGCTTCATCATTCAGCTGCGTTTGAATTTCCAGCCATTTTTCCTGCTTGCGACCACCCTGCATGTTAATGTAGCAAATTTTACCTTCTCTATTCTTATCCTTTCTGCGTCTTTTCTTGACTCCTGGTCGCCTAATTCTGCCCTTTACTGGTGTTTCGCTATGTTCAATACTCAATCCTGCTTCCTGATTGCCTGGGGCCCACCTAAAAAAGCTACAGCTCGTGCCGCGAATCGACGTCCGACCGGTGTTGCTACACTTTCACTAAAATGTATCCCGTCAACCACAAAAGCGCCTTCGCGGCCTGCTCGGTGCACTTCTCGGTAGATGTCAATGACCGTAAAATTCATTGCTTTAGCTAGAGTCCAAATTTCCCTATTTACTGCAAGAACTGCCCTTTCAATTTTATAACCCTGCCTTTCAACCTCTGGCACCGTGCACACCGCGATTTTTACTTCCTTTGAGACATTCGGCAGGTCGGTGACCCCTTTGGCTACAGTGTACTAGAACCCCTTGGGTTCTAGTACACTGTTTCCAAGTATTCTAGTACACTCTACTTTGGCTTTGTGATCCCTACTCTTCGTCCGTGCAGTACGTCAATCACTCCGCCCATTATCACCACTAGGTGTCTCTCCTCCATTGTGTCCCACATGCGTTCCTTGGCCTTCGCTATCACCTCTCTAATCGGCTTTCCCGGAAGCGCGCTAACCTGGACTCGTTCGTCTGCCCCTACCCTCTCTGCTATCGCCGGTTCTACATTACGCATGTTGGAATCCCCAACAAAGACAACTCCACGCTTTCCTTCCCCCTCATCGCCGAAAGCTGCCCCTGAAGTCACAATGCCCTCCCCTCCTTTCTTATCCTTGCCCTTGGCTTTGTTTTCTTCCCCGGCCACGTCAGTGGTATCCCCTTCGTGACTATCACTGACGTTTCCGCCACTGCTTCCCGGCGTGGCGGGTTCGGCTGTCTCTGCACTCGCATCGGAGCCAGCTCCGTTCGCGGTGCTCGCCTCGATGCGTTCATCATTGCTTTGCAGAATGGTGGCGCTCAGCTGGATTTCTGCGTTAGCTAGCTTTTCTTCTGCCTCCTTCCTCTGCTCCTGCTCGATTTTAAGGTCCTTTTCTAGCTTTCCAACCCGCTTAGCTAACTTATCCTTGTCTTGCTCTAGGCGGTCTAGCCGCGGCCCTAGCACACACATCCTACAGATAAAATCTGCACCATTCGCTTCGCGTGCTGACTTAAACCGCGTTTCTTCCCGCGCGTAGGAACGCTCGCACTCAGAACAACGCACGCGTGGGTTCCCCCTAGTACCAACCATCATCTCGTACTAACAAGGCATAGTTGTGGCAAAATCGTAGATGGCGTAGGCGTAGATGTGGCAAATTGGGTCCACCTTAAAACAGCCCTGGTGGTCAAAATTATTCATCAGCCCCCCACTACGTTGTGCCTCATAAATTCATAACGAGACAGTGGTTCTGGAAGTTAAACCCCCACAATTCATTTTAAACAAGTAAGGACATGTTGAAAGAATGCCAGCTTTTGGCCTTCATCCCTTCGTTCGATTTTGAGTTTTCCGATGAGTGTAATCACACAGTAATCTACAGTATACCTTCATTTTGATGACCTATACATGTCACCGCAAAAGCTATCTCTCTCTTTCTCTCGTGATAAATAAAATGACAACATGGACCTAAATATGCTACTGTATAGCTTCCGCTCCTGATCCAATT